>NC_069506.1:45651013-45836013 GCF_027579735.1 Bombina bombina
ACCAATTTTGTAAGGATGTCAGTGATTTAATTGCTTTTTTTTTTTTAGTGTACACAAGGCTATGGGAATAGGGGTAGCATCGTTCAGTCTTTTTTTTTTTAATAGTATATAGATACCTTTATAGTAACATGGTGTAAATAATAACTTGAAACTTCTTTAGTGAAAGACTCATTCTGAAAATGAAATCTCAAGAGAAGTTACAGAGAAAAACTTGTTTAATTTTGAAAAGCATTGCACTAAACCCAATTTTTTTCTTTCACAATTCAGATAGAGCATGCAATTTTAAGCAACTTTCTAATTTACTCCTATTATCAAATTTGATTCATTCTCTTGGTATCTTTATTTGAAATGCAAGAATGTAAGTTAAGATGCCGGCCCATTTTTGGTGAACAACCTGGGTTGTTCTTGCTGATTGGTGGATAAATTTCTCCACCAATAAAAAAGCGCTGTCCAGTGTCTGAACCAAAAAAAAGCTTAGATGCCTTTTTTTTTCAAATAAAGATAGCAAGAGAACGGAGAAAAATTGATAATAGGAATAAATTAGAAAGTTGCTTAAAATTGCATGCTTTATCTGAATCACGAAAGAAAAAGTTTGGGTTCAGTGTCCCTTTAAGCAACTTTCTAATTTACTAAGAAAAGCATACCTGAGTAGGATCAGGGGCCGCGATGCACTGTATATATTTAGCTGGTGATTGGTGGCAAGCATATATGCCTCTTGTCATTGGCTGTCTATATTTGTTCTTCAGTTGTACGATATATAAAAAGATACACCTATCCTGAGCGTTATTGCTATACTGAAATATAATAAAACATGGTGAACTTAATATAGATCAACGCTTTTAATTTGGAACCAAAAGGATACTCTAAGACCTGATGGGGCAGATTGTATATCCGCCATCAAATTAATATAGGTTTCTGCGCTAATTACTAAATACTAATTGCATCATCTTAAACAGATGGTGATTGTAATTGAATTCCTATGTGTGTTTCATTTAAAGCTTTCTTTGATAAATTAGAGATTTCTTTACATCATATAGTGCAAAGAAACGATAATGTACTTGACTCAAAAACATGGTTATCGCTTGTCTTTAATGGCTTCATTATCCAATTCACTATTTAAGAATAAAACAGAGGATCTGAATTTGGATTTTTAACAAAAGTTAAAACCCTATAATGCTGCTTAAATTACTTAAATCAGTAATTAAAGTTAACATTATATCAAATTGTAATACGAAATAAAAGTAGCAGCCAATGTTTGTTTACCAGACTTTTGCAATAATCACTGAAGCAATATAATGTTCATTACCTGCTTCATTCACATACAAATGAATTTGGCTCAAACACAGTGTCAGTCAGTTGCTGAACATTACATGGGGGAGGGGGCATGAGTATAAATCAGAGTACAATTGTGTCTAATTTGCTGTTATTATGATACACAGTTAACAAATATAGCTTAGACCATTGCATATAAAAGCTTTGCATTTATGGCACCATCTGTGCTGAGTTTACAAAAATTAGCTATATAACTGGCAAGACCAAAACTAAAGTAGCTTTCTATATCACAGCAAGTCAAATGGAATACCAGGATAGGTTTACAAAGCGTGGTAATGATATACATGGAAGTACAAGATGCACCAATTTATAGTTCAATGTGACAATCAAGGGCAACTGCTGTACAAATTGAAGAAGCCAAAATAACAGCTTTCATTCATTCATCATGAATGTCATTATTGAACTTGCATGATTCAAATAGAGACAGTTTACTTCAAATATTAAATGTATTCTTTTTTTTGGAATTGTTTCTTAAAACTTTGTTCTTTACTTAAAGAGATACTAAAAACAAATTGATTCTTTCATGATTCAGATAGAACATTAAATATTAGGCAACTTTCTAATTTACTCCTATTATCAATTTTTCTTCATTCTCTTGCTATCTTTATTTAAAAAGCAGGAATTTAGAGCTTAGGAGCCAGCTCATTTTAGGTTCAGAACCCTGGATAGCGCTTTCTTATTGGTGACTACATTCAGCCGACCAATAAGCAAACATAATCCAGGCTCTGAACCAAAAATGGACCGGCTCCTAAGATTTACAATCTTGTAAAAAGGAGTACAAAGGAAATTAATAATAGGAGTAAATTAGAAAGTTTCTTTAAATTGCATGCTCTATCTGAATCATTAAAAAAAAAAAATTGGATTTAGTGTGTCAAGTAGCTTAAGGTTGTGCACTATGTAACAGCGTTAAACAATTATCCTAAAAAGTTATAGGGATCTGAAACACAACTTTTCAAATTACTTCTATTATCAAATTTGCTTCATTCTCTTGAAATCCTTTGTTGTAGAAGCAGCAGTGATGCACTACTGAGAGCTAGCTAAACAGGTGAATCAATGACATCTACCAACCACTAGTTAGTGCCTAGTAGTGAATTGCTGCTACTGAGCATATGTGTATATGCTTTTCAACAAAGGATACCAAAAGAACAAAGCAAACTAGATCATAGAAGTAAATTGGAAAGTTGTTTAAAATTGCATATTCTATCTGAATCATAAAAGTTTAATTTTGACTTTAAGTCCATATAATTGTAACTTTGCAGGGGTTAAATACATACCTAAAAACAAACATTTGATTAGTAGAGTGTAAAAAAGAAGATATTTTACTTCAAAATTCCCTCAGTAGCAAATTCCCATTGTAAAGAGACTTTAAGCAGCCAATCAGGATGCTAGTCCCAGGACTTGCAAGGGAGCGTGCATCGGCATGTGCAGGCACAGTCATGTTATTTTCCTCCTCGGTTTAAGAAAGTTTAGTATAAAACAGTAAGACACAGTGCGAACTCAGCACCGATGAAGATGATTGGCTGTTCTTTTTGTTTTTTTTGTGTTTTTTTTTTCCATATAGCTGACAGTAGCTGAAGTATAACTGTTCACAGAGCACTTACTATTGTAAGCTGGAGACATTTTTAGGTCAAATAACTTCCTTTTTTACATAGAAACATTTAGGTGATATTTTATTTTCAGCTTTTTACAGTTATCACTTTCAAGTGCTTTAGCATATGGATATTATCACCGCCAGCTAAGAGTTGGCAGATAGGTTAAGAAGCAGAGGTCTGATGACTGTAGCTTCTATACTATTGGCTGCAGGCTCACTCATGCGATGTAGTCTAAAAATAAAATAATCTGCTCCACATGAGCATTTTTATTTTTAATTAAATGCCCTTTTTCATTATCTGCTTAACTTCTGCAAAGGAGTTAAATTAATATTTAAAGATTAACTCCCTGTATACTCCCATGCTATTCCTGAGAAGTACACAGCCAGTGATTGGTGGATACGCACGTATGCAACTCCTGATTTTCTCCTCTGCCCATGTCATTTCAGAAGCAATAACTAATTGTGCTACAGTTTGCCACTTTATGTTTTAAATTCCTTTTTTTTTTTTTTAGAGAGATTGACTACATTGTAAAAAAAAAATATTTGTGTAAAAACATAATGCTCTAAGGAAAAAGATAGCATTTTTTTTTACTCTAGAATGTCCCTTTTAAATTATTTATACCACAGTGGCTCAAACACAAAGTGCATGCTCCAGGTTAAAGGGTTAATTCTTTATGGAAATATTCTCATGTGGAAACTAATATACTACATTATATACTCTATTTTCCCAGAAGCAATTTGTTTGACCTAGTATTTATTTCTAGAAAAGTGTGATTAGTCGTTTCTCACCTACAAGAAACGCTTTTGTCACACAAGAGGTTCAATATGTTGCACTTTAGCAACGAACGTCTGCAATGTTTTCTTGCTGGATCGCTAATTGCACAATAATTTAGACATTGTGCTTAAGCAAACACTTCTAATTAAAGTGTTTTTATTTGGATGGCTGTTCTCGGCTGATATTAGGCATTCCCTTGTGCAGTACCAACAAACAATAAAGTGACAGCGTTAGAAGAGGCTTCCTGCAGGGTAATGCTCTACTTGTTCGCTGACTGTCAAAAAAATAAAGCGAAATGCGTTGTTCTAGAAGATTCTTACAGCATAGTTTCTTAACATACACAGATCTATGAATAGTAACAGGAAACGTATTGTTGCTGTCTGTTCTGTTGCTTAAACAAAACGTGTATTTGCAATATCATGAAAACAGATGTAGCATATAATTAAACAATCAATTATATGTTATATGTGAACAGGTAGAAAATTACTTCTTATTTCTCCTGTGTCACTTAACCCCTAGGTAACCGCAACATACAGCGTAAAGGTTTTCTTGCTTATAATAGCACAGGACCACGCTATTATAACCTCCCTCCTGGTCACAGGAAATAGCACGATCTCACCACCACGGCTGAAACCACACTATTGATAACGCAAACCCCATTAAAAGACCAGCGATGTACAGGGTATGTCGCTAGTCCTTAAGGGGTTAAATTATAACAATATTATCACCTTTATAGTTGTTCTAAGGCGAATAAGATACTAGCATGTATTAAAAGAGGCATTGAAGCAAGGGAGGAAAGCATAATTCTGTCACTATATAAATCCCTGGTAAAACCTAACCTTGAGTATGGAGTGCAGTTCTGGGGACCGAAGACATTGCTGACTTAGAAAAGGTTAAGAGAAGGGCCACAAAGCTAATAACTTTTTTAAAATATATTTAAGGCCCATATACAGAGATGACAGAAGCTCTGTTTATTCCAAGAACATTTTTGTGACAAGAGGTCACAATTTAAGGCTAGAGGAAAGAAGATTTTAAATCCAGCAACAGAAACATTTTTTCACTGTAAGAGCAATCAAATTGTGGAACTCATTACCTAGGCAGGTAGTTAATGCCAATACCTTAGATACATTTAAAAATGGTTTAGATACATTTCTGGGTAGAAACAGAGTTCAGGATATGATTGATTGAGTTAAATGGGTAACCTTTTATTGGGATTCATTTAAGATCAAATAGAGCTTTTTTGTAAATATATTAAGATTTGTATAGATTGAACTTGATGGGCTTTTGTCTTTTTTTCAACCTCATCTATTATGTTACTATGTTACTATAAATATTTTAGCATTTGTCCATAACTTTATATAGTCAACTAACTGCAAAGGGGTTAAAGTCAGCTCCAGGGCAGCAATGAACACATATGGTAATCTAATACCACAATATTTTATGTGTAGCCCCCAATTAACATCTAACTCTCAGTAGTGCATTGCTGTTCCTGGGGCTACCTAGGTATGCTTTTTGACAAATGAGAGAATTAAGTGAATATAAAAGCCTCTTATAATTGCATACTGTTTTAAAGGGACACTCAAGTAACAATTCAACTTTCATGATTTAGATAGAACAGCAATTTTAAACAACTTTCCAATTTACTTCCATTAAAAATTGTGCAGTCTTTTTATATTTACACTTTTTGAGTTCCCATTTCCTACTGAGCATTTGCAAGAATTCCCACAATATATGTATATGCATTTTTGATTGGCTGATGGCTGTCACATGATACAGGGGAGTGGGAATAGACATAACTTTAAAATTTGTCTGAAAAAAATCTGCTACTCATTTGAAGTTCAGAGTAAGGGGCCGAATTATCAGGCTATGAATGGAGCTTGATGCCCCTGTTTCCGCGCGAGCCTTCAGGTTCGCCAGACACAGCAGTTATAAACGCTGCTCCATAACTTGTCTGTCTGCTCTAAAGCTGCGGACATCAATCCGCCCAATCCTATACGATCGGGCTGATTGACACCCCCTGCTAGCAGCCGATTGGCCGTGAATCTGCAGGGAGGCGGCGTTGCATTGATAAATGCTGACAGCATGTGCTGTCGGCATTTATCGATGTGCGGCGGACATGATACACTACATCGTATCTTGATGCTCGCACTTTAATAAATCGGCCCCTAAGTGCTATTGCATTGTCTTTTTATCATGCATTTATTGATTATACAAATGTACTGTATTTAAAGTACCTTTAAGTTTCATACTGTCATAATATTTTTGTCTTTATCTTTTTGTTAAATGTTGATGTTAAATTTTAAACATGAATATGCATTTTTGTGTTTTCCTTGTTCTGCAAAATACACAACATATAAACAATTACTATCTTAACTAGCAGAATAATTTTAATCTACTACTTTACATATACACATCTAAAATCAAGGCAAACATTCAGGTTGAATATAAAGGGTATTATATATCAATCTCAATATCTTCGCTACTTGTTTAGTAAATATTTTAAACAATAAGCTTTCAAAGAATGCTACCTCCATACTTGTTTTATTAAACTGTTGCAATGTATTTCTCACACTGTGTTTAATGCATTCTCAATTGCAAATAGTGATTACAAGCTAATTTACAAACAAAATATACAAATAAAACTGGGTTTTATTGCTTAGATATAAGGAGGCAGTTGAAATGTATTTTCTATTTATTACTAATGAGTTCAATGCTGAAATATCTAATAGACGCGTTTCACTCTGCAGAAAAGGGTGGCTTAAAAATATTTCATTTCTCGATTGTGCTAGACGTTATGGAAAATAAATCAAATTTTAAAAAATTATGCAGCTTTCTGGAAAATAAGTTTTATAAATAATTGCTATGGGTTTTGTATACAAATAAAAAAATGAAATATAATTTTTATTTTGAACTCTACAGTCTATAATACTGTTTTCTCATGGCTATTATCAGTATGAACAAAGATTCACTAAACCTGGTTGAGGATGACGAAATGCGAGTTCCTGGCGAATTCTAAATGAGATTCCCTAGTTAGTATTTACTTAAGGGCATCTCGTTTAGAAATTGCTTAAAACTTGCCTTAAATAAGCAGGTATTTCTTGATCGTATGTTTTATTTTTCTACTAAAATGAAGTAGGCAAATATATAACGAAATTCCCAATGGTCTATAAATAAAATCATAAATTGATAATGATGATAAGTAGTAGGCAAGGTCTATATAAATTAGTAGAAAATCACCTATATAATAAAAATATTTAAAAGATATGCTACATTAAGCGACCAATCAGCAAGCATTACCCAGGTGCTAAACTAAAAATGGTCCGGTTTCTACGCTTACATTCCTGCTTTTTCAAATAAAGATACCAAGAGAATGAAAAAAATTGATAATAGGAGTAAATTAGAAAGTTGCTTAAAATTGCATGCTCTATCTGAATCATGAAATAAAAAATTTGGGTTTCATATCCCTTTAAGTGTGTATGTTTTAAACCTCATCAATACACCATGGGCTGAATTATCAAGCTCCGAATGGAGCTTGATACCCCTGTTTCCGTGCAAGCCTTCAGGCTCGCGGGAAACAGCAGTTATGAAGCAGCGGTCTAACTTATTCGCCTGCTCTGAGGCTGCGGACATCAATCCGCCGGTCCTATATGATCGGGCTGATTGACACCCCCTGCTAGCAAATCTGCAAGGGACGGCATTGCACCAGCGGTTCACAAGAACTGCTGGTGCAATGATAAATGCCGATAGCGTATGCTGTCTGCATTTATCGTTGTGTGGCGGACATGATACTCTACATCGTATCATGTCCGTCCGTACTTTAATAAAACGCCCCCCATGTATTTTTACACTTATTTTAAAACAAATGCAAGGGACATAAAAACCCCAATTTTTCATTCATGATGCAGATGAAGCATGCAATTTAAACAACTTTCTAATTTACTTCTATTATCAAATCTTTTGTTAAAAAGCAGAAATGAAAGCTGAGGAGCGTGCATTTTTCTGGAGCACAATATGGCAGCAGTTTTGCAAGAATGTTATCCATTTACAAGAGCACTATATGGCAGCCCAGATGCCTACCTGGGTATCTCTTCAACACAGAATATCATGGGATCAAAGACAATTTTGATAATAGAAGTAAATTGGAAACTTTTTAAAAATGGTATGCTCTGTCTGAATCACAAAAGAAAATGTTGGTGTTTCATATCCCTTTAAATTTAGTATTTTTTTTGTAAATTGTTATCCCCCCCCCCCCAAACCAGTGGTATCCACAGAAATGTATTCTTGGGGGCACTTCCAAGAGACTCACCTATGATTTGTGGGCAGGGCCTTGCCAGGAGGATGCGGCTGAGTGTGCCGCAGGCGGGGCCAGCTGCATAGGAAGTGGGGGGGCAGCCATTATGCTGGAGGGGCTAGTGCAGTGTAGAAACGACTACCCAAATCAAGTATTTAGAGAGATTATAAATGTGCAATAAAATACAGAAATGGCACCAAACACATTGAGAGTTTTAATGGACATTTTATTCTACACTATCAATAGCTATTTCAATGTTTTGGGGTTGTCTGAGTACAAAGGGTTAATTATTGTAACCCCCTGTTATAGCAAAAAGCAATATTAAGACCAATGTATTGAGTAATTAAGGGAAATGACTCCTTAATTCAATATAAATATATAATATAATATAATATCAATATAAAGAATTTGGGAATTAAAATCTCAAAGCTGTGAAGGAACTCTGTGTTAACAAAGGATACAAAGAGAAAGAGGTAAATTGATGACAGAAGTAAATTGCAAAGTTTTTTGTTACTGTACACTTTATCTTAAAGAGACATTAAACTATTTTTCTTTCATTATTCAGATAGAGCTTGCAATTTTAAACAACTTTACAATTTACTTCTATTATCAAATTTGTTTCATTCTCATAGTATCCTTTGTTGAAGGAACAACAATACACTACTGGGAGGTAGCTGAACACATCAGGTGAACCAATCATAAGAGGCATATATATGCAGCCACTAATCAGCAGTTAGTTCTCAGAAGTGCATTGCTGATCTTGCGCCTATCTAGGTATGCTTTTCATGAAAGAGAAAACAAAGAGAACAAAGCAAATGAGATAATAGAAGTACATTGGGAAGTTTTTTGTTTTGTTTTATAAATTGCATCCTCCATTTGGATAATTAAAGTTTTACTTTGACTTGCATGCCCCTTTAATAGGAAGAGACTTTAATAGGATGAGACTTTAATAGGATGAGACCAGCCACACATTTAAAGAGCTATATTTAGAAAAATCCAAAATCATTGGAAGTCATCTTTTTTTGGAGCAATGTTTCCTTGGAAGCTAGGTTGCCAAGGCTTATGGTATGGAAAATGAAAAGCTGTATAAATAAATCTAAAGCTACCATGGGGCATATACAGTTTTGCAATGATTTCCTGGAATTGCATATTATGTCACTCATGGGAGGTTAAACACAGAATACAAAAAATATTAAGTGGATTTAGCATATAAGCAGCTTTATCTTCATTGATCATAATGTAATGAGAAATGGAGTGAGCTGTTTCCTATGCAGAACTGCACATATTCATAGGAAAATTAAAATGCTTCAGAAAATAATATGTGTATTCCATGATAAAATGTGTATTAGAGAGATAATGGACTAAAAAATGTGTCATCCAAATGAGAGAACACATTGTAGTTCTTTTTACTTTTTATCAGTTCTGAGAATTCTCATTGGCTGGTAAGTACTTCCTGTTAATGTTCATTGGCTGATATGTACTTCCTGTTATTACTCATTAGTTTATACTTCCTGTTAATACTCATTGACTGACAGATTCTTCCTGCTAATGTTTCATAGCTGACAGGTACTTCCTGCTAATACTCCCTGAGCATCAAGTATCAATGTGTTAGTAAGAAGTACACATCTAACTGTGGTGTGTAAGTTTCCATTTAAAGGGACATGTCAACTATTTTTTTTTTTCTATCATTCAGATAAGGCATGTGATTCTAAACAACTTTCCAATTTACATCTCATATCAAATTTGTTGTGTTCTCTTTGTATTTTTTGCTGAAAAGCATACATAGGTGGGCTCACAAGCTGCTGGTTGGTGGCTGCACAAAAAAGCCTAATGTTATTGGCTCACCCAATGCCTTCAGCTAGCTCTCAGTAGTGCATTGCTGCTTCTTCAACAAAGGATAGTTGTTTCAAATTGTATGTTCTATCTGAATCATTGAATAAATATACTTGAAGAAAAAATTGGGGTTTCGTGCCTCTTTAAATTTAAGCAGCCTTTGCATTATAATTTTTATGGGCAATAAAACAACATACTGCTCTTTGATATGGACTATAAAACATTTGTGTGCACATTTTCATATTTATAAATACTGGGCATAACTAATTCTTAATAACTTATCACCTACTGCCTATTAAATTCAGTTTTGGAATTTTGGAACATATAAGTATTTTTGTATATATACATTTCTGTGAAGCTCTGCTGCTCCCAGTGTAGTGCTAGTTCACGATGTGTATTGCAATTAAATATGTTCCAGTGTCTGCTCCAAGTTACCATCTCCCCAACTCAATATATTAAAGGGACATGGCTTATTTCCTATACTATTATGAAGATATCTTACTGTTGATAGTAAATAATGCAAAATAGTTTTAGTATGGTGACACAATGGTAAACTCATCCCTAGCACTCCACTGTATTCAGAGCCTTTATTAAAGGGACACGAAACCCCAAATATTCCTTTCAAGATTTAGATAGAACATGCAATTTTAAAGGGACATTAAACACTTTGAGATGGTAATATAAAACGATAAATTGTATATAATAAAACAACTCTGCAATATAGTTTCATTATTTATTTTGTCCTCTTTGCCTGTAATTCCATTCTGAAATTGTGAGCTTTTCAGTTCCTGTTAGAAATAGAAGTGCAGAACACAGTTAAATCCAGCACAACCATTGGCTGCACACTCTAGTGACCTATTTATAACTGACCCTAATTGGCCACAGCAGAGAAGGTAACACAAGTTACAACATGGCAGCTCCCAGTGTTTTATAGACACTAAAACTTTACACTTATTTTGTCACTTTTTAAACAACTAATGAAACTTTAAAAAATACATCTACATGTTAGTCATGGACTAATCTTTTCTTTGAATGCATCATTCTATCTAGCATGTATTTAGTGTTTAATGTCCCTTTAAACAGCTTTCCAAAAAACCCTTTTGGTATTTTATGTAGGATAGAAATTATAAAGCCACATGCCTTTATCTTATTGCTTTAACTCTGGACAAATAGGAAAAAATATAAATCTGTATTGAGACTTTCTGATTAAATATAAGAAATATAATGTTTCACACAGCAACTTGTATTTTGGAGCAGGGAATAGACTTTTATAATTGCAACTATACAGAATATGGGCGAAATTATAATGATGCCAACAAAGTACAACAAAAATATTTTACTTATTCAACCAGAATAAAAAGAATTCACATTCAGTGCGCACAGTGTGTGTATTATTTTATTTTTTTTCTCATTTTTCTCTCTACAGGAAATGAGAATGAGATTTCTAGTATATTGTTCTGGGGAATATAGGAAAGTTATTACACTATTGGGTTTGTCTTCTTTCATTTGTGTTCTCTATATCTTTTATTCTCAATATACTGTTAGTTTAAGGCAAAATATCCCATAACCTGAATCGCAATCACAAAATATATATATTCAGTTAAATGATAAACTACACATTTTAATACATATTTAAAGGTCAACTGACAAGTAATGATGGTTTATTGTTTATCAGGGAAAATGCACAAAATGTATTCAGTATAATCATAACAGTAAGATAATTATATACTGTATATAAAAACACAAACACAAAAGGAGGTCTGGAAAATAAATAGATGACAAAAAAGATGTTAAAAAGAGAGTGTGGAATGTAGAATAGGATAAGAGATTGTAGGGTATAAAAGGATAAGAGGGGATAGGAAATTGGAAGCTTTGCGGTTGCATAATTTAACAGCAGATTTACTGATCCTAGCAGAATTGATTGCTCTAAATAAAGATTAATTAGGAATAGTGTAGGAAGTTGTAATGGGTTGGATATGTCAGGATCCCCAGAGACCATCTGGTAACTTTGGATCAAAAATGTTGGTTATCTGAGTGATGTAACAACATGAGGCCAGATTACAAGATATTTGCGCTCCACTTTGTAATACCAGTGGAGCGCGAGGGCGCTTCCGTAGGCTCCAATGGGAGCCAAGTTCTCATGCCAAGACACAGCATGAGAACTAGTGAAGCGAAGGGGATAAGCCCCCTTGTAAACCTCATTCCCCAAGGTTCACTTGGGGTGGATGCCAGAGGATGAATTACAGTACATCAGGCTTTACCCACAGCTGCTTTGGTAATGTCCATTATACCCGGGTAATTTTAGGATTACCCAGATTTCTTACTTTACCCATAATTTCATACATATGTATTTGTGCTTATATGTGTATGTATGTCTGTAAATACATATTTACACATATAAAGACATAAATACATATGTACACACATATAAACATATATATATATATATATATATATATATATATATTTAGCAATGTATGTGTATGTATTGCTATGTTAAAACCCTTTGCCTGCCTTTTTCTAACACCTGAGACCTCATATCTTTGAACCCTTATAACTTTTTTATGCAATATTTTTTAAACATTTTTATTAGACAGTGTTATTATGAGTATAACTGTAATTTTAAATGTGTTTTGATCTGTTTTGTGACACTATTTTGTCTTGTGTAACAGTTAATCAGAGTCCTGAAGTCACGCAAACCCGACACACCTTAAATTCAATTGCACTCAAGCAAATGCATTTACTTTCGACTTTTAATACGCACGCTACTTCCAACTCGCAATAAATACTTGTCGCTCATTCACAACAGCGCGACACTCATAATCTAGCCCAAAATGTTTAATTAAGAAAAATAAAAAGTCACAATAAACATTCATTATTATTTTCTTGCTTCTGCTGTAAAATACTTCTAAAACTTTTGTTTCAGAGAAGCTGGAGTGAAATCCAGACCAGCTAAAACCTGACCAGAAAATTCCACAGGACATCCTGACTGCTCCCATGATTAGTAATAGACTGTGCCCCATGATTTAGACTCAAGCCTCCTGGTCCCAGATTGATACTGCTCAGAAGATACTCAATACTTTTCCTAAACTGTTGTAAACATGTTTAATTGAAGCTGTGTTTTTGTAATATTTTAAAATGTAATAAATGTATTTATTGCTTATTCCGTTTTTTTTTACATCCCTTTAAGTCAACAGTTACTATGTTAAAAGGACATTATACACTCAATTTTTCTTTGCATAAATGTTTTGTAGATGATCCATTTATAAAGCCTATACAGTTTTTTTTGTTTTTTTTTAAAAGTATAGTTTTACTTATTTTTAAATAACATTGCTCTGATTTTCAGACTCCTAACCAAGCCTCAAAGTTTTAGGAGAATACCGAGGTATACCTACTCCATCTTGCTCCTGTTTGTGTAAAGAGTCTTTTCATAAGCAGAGGAAGGGATATTTATATCTGTGCATATTATTCTTTATAGTAGTGTCAATTACATGCAGTTATATGAAAATCGGTGTATACTGTCCCTTTAAGGGTATTTACTTTTTTATGTATATATTTATTCGTTATCAATTTCGCTTCATTCTCTTGGTATCTTTAATTGAAGAAGCGACAATGCCCTACTGGGAACCAGCTGAACATATTTGTAAGCCAATGAAAATGAGCATACAAGTTAAGCAACCAATCTGCATTTAGCTCCAAGCTCCTGAGCCAATCTAGTTATTCTTTTCAACAAAGGATACCAAGAGAATGAAGCAAATTAGATAATAGAAGTAAATTTAAAAGTTGTTTAAAATGGTATTCTCTATCTGAATCATGAACAAAACAAATTGTGTTTCTTAAAGGGGAAACCTAAAATCTTAGAAAATGTGAAGTAAACATTTATGAATTATTTTATTCAGTTGCTCTTAAAACATAAAAGGACAATTTAAAGGGACACTTTAAAGCAATGTATTTTTAACAAAATTTCTCTTTTTCGCTATGTGTTTAACTCCTTCATAAGGATCGAGATGAGAAAAGGCCTGGTGGCTGTTCTAGCATATGCCAGTATACCTGATTTTATTTGCTCATCAGTTATACAGTATATTTGTTTAGAGTGACACAAGAACACATCTTTGCCTATGGGTTTACCATACTTTTAGAGAAATGTATTGTTTTTTCCCAAAATATAGTTATTTTTATTTATGGAATGCATAAATAAATATCTAAAAAAATAAAATACAATGAATTGTAAATTGCTAATAAAGGTATATTCTAGTATAAAAAAATAATACTCTCTCTTCTTTTAATATGTGTTTAACAACTTCCAAAGGGTTAAACTTCATCAAAATACAACTTTGACTATAGGCAATGAGGTATTCAGAAACAGTGCAGTCTCACCACAGCTCTGTAAACCCCTTGCTGCAGGCAATGTACAAAGTAGGTCACTGTTGTTAAGGGTATGATTTTCACAAGTCCTGGAATGACCCAGAGAGTTCAGGTTTGCAATTGTGTGTCCAGCTTCAAAGCTGAGTCAGACCAGGATATGAAAAATGTCCAGATTTCGTGGGAAACAGCCACAGCCAAAAAAGGTGACGTGCAGTTGCAACATACTGCAAATGCCTACAGTTATTTCGCTCTTGTGTGTGTGTGTGTGTTTGTGTGGGAGTGTATCTGAATGTGTGAGTGTGTTTGTGTGAGTGTGTGTCTGTGTCTGTCAAAGTCTGTGTGTGTGAGTGAGTTTATATGTGTGTGTGTATGTGAGAGAGAATGTATGTGAGAGTGTGTGTGTTAGTGTGTGTCAGAGAGTGTGTGTGTGTCTGTGTGAGTGTTTGTGTGAAAGAGTGAGTGCATATGTGTGTGTGAGAGAGAATGTGTTTGTGTTTGTGTGAGTGTGTGTCTGTGCTTGTCAGTCTTTGTGTGTGAAAGAGTGAGTTTATATGTGTGTGTATGTGAGAGAGAGAATGTATGTGAGAGTGTGTGTGTTAGTGTGTCAGAGAGTGTGTGTTTGTGAGCATTAGTGTGTGTGTGTCTGTGTGAGTCTTTGTGTTTGTCAGTGTCATTCTGTGTGTGTGAAAGAGTGCGTGCATATGTGTGTGTGTGTGTGTGTGTGAGAGAGAGGTTGTGTGTGTGTGAGAGAGAGAATGTGTGTGTTTGTGTGTGTGTCTGTGTTTGTCAGTGTCTTTGTGTGTGAAAGAGTGAGTTTTTATGTGTGTGTGTGTGTGTGTATGTGAGAGAGAGAATGTATGTGAGAGTGTGTCAGACAGTGTGTGTGTTTGTGAGCATTAGTTTGTGTGTGTGTCTGTGTGAGTGTGTGTGTCTTTGTGTGAGTGTGTGTGTCTTTGTGTTTGTCAGTGTCTTTCTGTGTGTGTGAGAAAGAGTGAGTGCATGTGTGTGTGAGAGTGGGAATTTGTCTGTGTGTGACAGAGAATGTGTGAGAGTGTGAATATCTATGTGTGTGTCTGTGTTTATGTGCTATTATACATAGGGGTAGATTTACCAAGCAGTGGATGCTGCTTTCTACCCCCGTACTTTCCGGCTCGCAGGAGAGGTACGTTAAGAAGCAGCGGTCTTATGGCATTCCACTAGAAATGCTTGTGCAATGATAAACGATGTGCGGCGGGCATGATCTGCTGCACACATTGATAAATCTACCCCATAGTGTGTACTCTGCAAAAAAATTCTGTGCTGTGCACGGCGCAAGAGTGTTCAGGGTTTGGCCTGAACTAAAGGTGGCAACCCCTGTTAAGGGGCTAAAAATAAAATGCCACAAAATATCCCTTTAAAGTTATCTTTATGTGTTAAACATATACATTTATATTTCTGTTAAATTCTGAACTTTACCAATGCTGTTAAATATTCTTTCCCTCTGTGTCATATTTTGGATCAGATAGTAATTATGAATGTTTTTAACAAGGTATAATGTATTTCGCTCTTTTCACTGTGATACAAAAAACTGTTTGAATGCAGAGGTTTTCAAAGGAAAAGATGAAAAAAAAAATGAAACCTAGGAAGCCGTAATAATCAGCTAATTATAGATGTAGTTAATCTTGTACTGATTCAATCTATGAAAGGATAGAGAGTTTGAAGACCAAGGCGCTCAGATAGAACATTTTCATAGGGCCATGAATCAAACTGTTTCAAGGTGTTAATACGTCATATGGCTGCAATTTGTTAACCTGTTATCCCAGAGCACATCTCTACTAGAAAAATCTGCTTCCAGTTTTAGCTTTAAAGAAGTTTGTTGATGTTTTTTTGATACAGCCCCATGCATAACTAGTAATGCTAAAGACCTACAGAATGACCTATATAAATAGGAGCTGCTTGCCTAGATGGAAGCATTAATATTTATGCTTTGATTTGTTTGATCTACTATATTCTTTGATGTTGCTAAATATATTGTTGTGCCCAAATAAAATAATTATTTCTATTTATGGAATATATGAATAAGAATCTAAACAAAGGCAACATACAATGCTGTCATGCTTTCAAATGGGATTTCTAGTGTTTAAACCAAATGCCCTATTTTATTATAGCTTTTTTTTTTATTCCCTCCTTTTACTATGTGTTTAACTCATCCACTTAGTCAAAGTTACAGCCCTGGAATCTCTCTTTCTACTCCAAATGAAGATAGAGCCCATAGGGGAGATTTGTCAAGCAGCCAGTTCCAGGAAACAGAAATTAGTGGATAAGGGTTATCCACGAAAAAGTATGCATATAGCACTCTGTTGCCCAGACTAAGAAATTGACCATATTCCTAATTAAATAAGTTAAAAAGGTAAGTACTCCAACACACCATTCATACTATTTAAAATATCTAAACTCTGTGTCAAGAGAAATTACAGATTATGAAGATTAAGTTAGTCCAATATTAGTGGCTTTATCCACAATTATAAACTTCTTCTGTAATCAAATATAATGTATTACTACTAGTAGGGTCTTTGAGTGGGTATAAGTGAACTAACTTACTGTTAGTCCTAAGGTAGCATGATCATTACACTCGGTCAAAAATGTGTCTGGTTTGGATATGCGAGTTCAAATTCTCCACACGTTTGTGTAAAGGTTAAATACCAGAGTGTTGGAGACTCACATATGTTTCCAGACTATCTGGGAATAAGAGGGGGGTCATAGATCTATGGATAACTAGTAATGTGTTGTGTTAGGCAGAGCCAAGATTGGTCTAATCTTAGTCTTGATTATGGTATATGCACTTAGAGTTCACAGCATGCGTGATTATTGTAGGCCAAGCATCTATTGTGAACACTATGGTAGTCAATATATAGATTACTACTGAGATTCTATCACAGCATGAGATCTTTATTTTACTACAGACTCAAAATGCCTATATTGGAGGAACGGTTGTATAAAATACTTATTGTACTGTGGTCTTTATATTTAGACCAAGAATTGTTATTATGTCAGGACAGACTACAGGCACTATGTACCTTGTTATCGACACGTCTGAATGGAATGTATCACTTCGTTGATACCAGTATGAATTGCGCCTGAACTAACTTGATATTGGAAGGACAAAAGACTCACTTATATACCCTTAGTTCATAGGGGTTAGTAATCAATGTGTTGTGATTAGACACGTGTTATATTACGCTGTGTTATCCTAGAGAGCGAAATTAAACAAAAATAAAATATATTCATATTAGTACTGTACTATATGGTATTTATATTATGCTCACTGTACTCATTGTCAGTTCAGTTAGTATGAAACTTTGCTGATATTAGTCAGTTGACGGTCTCTGGTCTCTAATGAAATGCTTGTGCAATATTAAATGCTGACAGCGTATGCTATCAGCATTTAGCGATGTCGGGTGGACATGATTCGCTACAGCGAATCATGTCTGTCCAGCGCCCTCCATTTGTTAAATCGGTCAGCATGACTGAAGCTTACTTGTGGCCTTTTTCTGATTGGCTTATCAGTTTAAACTAATCTGGAGGGGAACAAGAGCACAATGTATATATTTTAAAGTGACACCAACCCCCCCATAAAAAATCTTAAATTATTCAGATAGAACATACAATGTTAAAAACTTTACAATGTACTTCTATTAGCTAATTATTTGCTTAATTGACTTGTTATCCTTTGTTGAAAAGCATAGCTAGGTAGGCTCAGGAGCTGGGAGCTAGCTGCTGATTAGTGGCTACATATATACCTTTTATAATTGGCTTACTGATGTGTTCAGCTAGCTCCCAGTAGTTTATTGTTGCTCCTTCAATAAAGGATTCAAAAAGAAAGAAGCAAAACTGATAACAGAAACAAATTGGAAAGTTGATGCTCTATTTGAACTATGAAAGAAAAAAATTGGGTTTCATGTCTCTTTAATCCTTTTGTGGTATATTTTTTTTCTACGCTAGAGTCTCCCATTAAAGGGACAGTAAAGACAAAATTAAACTTTAATGATTATAATTTTAACCTACTTTCAAATAACATCAAATTTACTTAATTCTTTTTTATCCTGTGTTGAAGAGCATACCTAGGTGTGTTCAGGAACAGCAATGTACTGCTGGGAGCTAGCAGGTGATTCCCCTCAGTGTGATTACCCACAATGGCTTAAAGGGATAGTCTAGTCAAAATTAAACTTTCATGACTCAGATAGAGCATGCAATTTTAAGCAACTTTTTTAAGTTACTCCTATTATAAATTTTTCTTCATTCTCTTGGTATCTTTATTTAAAAAATCAAGAATATAAGCATAGGAGCTGGCCCATTTTTGGTTCAGCACCTGGGTAGCATTTTTTGATTGGTGTCTAAATGTAGCCACCAATCAGCAAGCGCTACCCAGGTGCTGAACCAAAAAATGGCTGGCTCCTAAGCTTAAATTCAAATAAAGATACCAAGAGAACAAAGAAAATTTGATAATCAGAATAAATTAGAAAGTTGCGTAAAAATGCATGCTCTATCTGAGTCATGAAAGTTTAATTTTGACTAGACTATCCCTTTAAGCCATTGTGGGTAATCACAATGAGGAGAATCACCTGCTATCTCCCAGCAGTACATTGCTGTTCCTGAACCTACCTATGTATGCTCTTCAACAAAGGATACAAAAAGAATGAAGTACATTTGATATGTTATTTGAAAGTAGGTTAAAATTATATGCTGAATCATTAAAGTTTAATTTTTTTTACTAGACTATACCTTTAACTGATTCCCAAGCACAATTAACTCTTACCCAGATTCTCCCTTATATCTATCCCATCCCCTATGCAGCCCCCAAATCAACAGCAAAAATTAGGATATAATCAGCAATAATATAAATACTAATGTCACATTTTTTTATTTTATTTTTTTCTGTGTAATTTCTTAGTCTTGTGTTTGAACAAACTATACAAATGTACTTTCTTAAATGATTAATTGCTTATTTTAATTGCGTACTTTCCATGAACTTTATTTCAGTTTTCAAATGCAAGTCCCAGTAATATCATATAACTATAAAGGACACAGAATTCAAACTTTAAATCTCTCATCAAACCTATAAAAATATGTTTAATGTAGTTTGCTCATGCAGGATGATGTCATTTCAGAAATTTCAGTTCTTCAATAAGGCATTGTAAAGTGCAGTCTGCACAAGCCATTAACAAAAAATAGCACACGTGAATTAATATGCACCACTAATGCTATATGCAATAACATCTATTCCTGGCCAGACTCCAATACAGGACATAAACCCTGTCCGTGGAATGACAAGTACTATGTTGACGTAATCCTTGTCTAATGTCTATTAAATATTTTTATTGAGGACACATGAGAACATTGTGACATTGTAATTCTTTATACTAGAAATATTTAGTGGCATCTTTCTATAGAAAGCAAATATATGCATAATATTCCAAAGCATATGAAAAAGAGGGGTACAGCTTTCTTATCTGCACCAAAACAAGCCCCACAGGTGAGTAATACATATAAATATGTGATGCCTTTAAAATCAGTTATACTATACATACATAGCTTGGTTGTGTTTGCAGTCTATGCAAATATGCCAAGGTATGTGGGCACAGTATTATTGATTCTTAATAAACTTAGAGGATGCTCCTATGGGGGTTATTACCTTTATTGGGCAGATGAGCTTACAAGTACTGGGCAAAATTTTAATCCTAACCCCCTTTTTCACAATTGAAAGGTATTCAGTAGCCAGCAGAAACAGGTCCTGTTATTGATAATCCTACCGTGTTCTGGTAATCTTTTGTGGTTCTCAATTTATAGAAAATGTAAAAATCACGACTGGTTAATTCAGAGCAAACAATTTTAAACAAATTTCTAATTTAATGCTATTATCAAGGTTGTTATTTTGGTATCCTGTGTAGTTTGAGGAACAACAATACACTACTGGGTGCTAGCTCAACACAACTAATGAGCTAATGACATATACAGTATATGTAGCTACCAAACCACTAGCTAGCTCCCAGCAGTGCATCGCTGCTCCTGAGCCTACCTTGGTACGCTCTTCAACAAAGGATATCAAATAAATAAGCCCATTTTTCAATAAATGTACATTGGAAACGTGTTTAAAATAGCATGCTCGGTGATCCAGTTAAAAGGAGTTGGACAGACAGCTAGCAGCAGCATTTATCATTGCACAAGCCACTGCTTGTGCAATGCTGCCCCTGCTCGCGCGCACGAGGGGCTGTCAATTACCCCGGTTGGAAAAGTCTGGGGGATTGATAAACACTACTTTAGAGTTGGCATAGCAGGTTATCAGCTGCAGGGTCACTCATGTGAAGGTGCTCTAAATCTGTAATGGGTAGCGAGCTTGCGGTAGCAATAACCAGCCACTGGTAATGGCTGGTTAATTATTGCGTTCCTGCAAACGGGCAAATTTGCCCAATTTCGGAGCGCAATCATTTAGGGCACCACTTGTAATGTAGCCCTTAATGTTTTAGCATCTCCAGTATGATGGCCGATGTAATGATATTGATCAATAACAGCTTGCATAGAATATAGCCCAATATCTGTTAATATGTCTTTATAATTATTGTTATCCATGTTAAATATTTGAAACGCATGTAAATGAGACTTCAAAGCAAACGGATAAATAATACAAATCATAGAATAATGCTGTATTTTGGGAGTGATTTTGGTATTTTTTTTTCTGTAACTTAAACATTAGTCATCACAGCGGGAAAGATAAATCCAATTGTTTTTCGATCTTCTTTCTAATAGAATATGATTATAATGAAAGCTTCTTAGAAATATTTAATGTTATTCAAAAGACAAAAGAGTCAACTGTGAAACCTATACACCTAAGTATATGCAGAAGATTAAGTTTGTACTGTTTGGATGGAAATAACTAGAATATATTTAACTCTTTATTGCATTAGAAGAAGAGCCTATACCTACAGAAATCTGAATAGAGAAATCATTACATAAATATTGCCATGAATATATGTAAATTATTAAAACATATATGCAAAATAGTTGTTTCAGAGCAATGAAAGTTAAAAATAAACTTTCATGGTTTAGATAGAGAAAGCTGTCATACCTAGATAGGCTCAGGATCAGCAATGCACTACTGGGAACTAGCTAATGGTTGGTGGCTACAGACATATGCCTCTAGTGATTGGGTCATCAGATATGTTCAGCAACTGTAGGTCCATTGCTGCTCTAGAGCTGACTTCAAATGGTATTTTTAAATATGAGAGTGACCCATTTCCACAGGTTAAACACGTTCATATGCAAGCTAGAGTGCAATAATACAATGATTTAACACTTTGTAGCATTGTGCTTTTCCATTTTTATATACCTCTGAAGGCGTTTCTAATGAAATCGGATATAGGATAAAAGGAAATACATTTTTTTATGATAGATGATTTATCCCAAACTATTTTTTTTGTCTGTGCACATCTAATTATAATTGGGTTTCC
This sequence comes from Bombina bombina, assembly GCF_027579735.1. Classification (NCBI taxonomy): domain Eukaryota; kingdom Metazoa; phylum Chordata; class Amphibia; order Anura; family Bombinatoridae; genus Bombina; species Bombina bombina. Next base: position 45,672,685 of record NC_069506.1, read on the forward strand.
TGTGTTTTATCTTAACAAGATTAGAAAAAAATACAAACATGTTAAATTAAAAACAGAATGTACAAACAAAATATAAGACTATATACAAACAAAAGTCATCTAATGAGTCTCACGAGACATATCTAAACAGATAAATAGTAATAACAAGATGCTAAAAATCTGTTGCCAAACGTCTTCTGTAAGTCTATGGGTTAAGTGTTGTATTAATCATAAAAAAACAAGAATATCAAATGATATCTTTGTGCTCATACTATGGTCATACCCAAGGGTCATGTTTTATTATATATGGACAAATTAGTGTTTTGTTTAAAAGGTCAACAAAACTAGCACTAAACAAGTGCACATTCATTATGTATTATATCAGCATTCTTCCATACATCAAAAAGTTCTTAGTGATAAAAGCAAATGAGTCTAGACCATAAAAGTCGTTAAGTCAATTACATGAATTTTTCTAATGAGACATCTCAGAACACATTTTGAATTCAGTGTGTTTGTAGGAATAATTATCTTTTTTGAAATTAATTACATTTTCTTGATTAATTTCAGAAGCATATTTACTTTTGTGAATGCCTTGTAGAGTGAACTAACACCTAGGGAAATATGAAAGATTTAAATCTATACTTTATTATTATCCGTGTGAATGTAATCATTTTTTTTAATATCTTCATTCAAAGAAAATTAAATTGCTTAATATATCAATATAATGTTGATCCTTTCATTTTTAACCTATTTGCTCCTAATTTTCACAGCTATTAATGGTACTGCTTATGTTAATAATATAAATAATACAATTATATCAGTGTCTATATATCCGTTATCATAATGTTTTATTTGAACAGTTATGTCTTTAAGCATATGTTGAAGAAGATCTCACGGGATTTTACTTAAAGATTGATGTACATCCTCAACAAATCATTAAATCTGTACTGATGAAGGTTTGGGGAGGAAAATAATCAGATCTGTCATTTTATTTCTTTTGTATTTCTCCTAATTACAAATAAAATCTAAACAAAATGTTTTAATAAGCTTCTTTTGCTTCTACAGTAAATTGTCTTGTCAGGTTATCAATGCAGATTTCCATGTTTGAAATCACTGCTGGATGAATTAACCGACCCCCGGAGAATATGAGAATGGGGCTGATTTTGAAGTTGGTAAATTGAGATTTCTTTCTAAGTTAGATCTTTGAATAGTAAAGGGAATAAGACACTCCAGTTATATTTAGTTATATCAGTATGGATATTTGTACATGAACAAACATTTTTCCTTTGCTACATATGTTACATTGATTTTACTCACTTTTTTCATATTTTTATTATTATTTTCTCAATATATTAATATGTGGATACTTATTCTAAAGGATAAGCTTATAATTTTGTTTCTAATATAACCGTTTTATAAATTATACCTGCCAAAACAGTATTTTATTGCTTCTTTTCGAAAATACATTTAAAATAAATAATAATAATCAGGGCTATTAAGGTAAAACAGCAAGAATCTCCTTCTTAAATATGGGAATTTTCTCACTCATTACTTCACCTGTTAGATATTACTAAATCTCTCCAAACCATTGTCAATTGATGGAACAAATCCAGAAATGTTAAGAGCTTCCTTATGAACAGATGGCCTGAGTCTAATAGCTAGGAGCCCATTGAGGGACACTTGTTTTAATCTAACTAGCATTTTAATTGTTACCATCATTGGGAATAATATAAAAAAGATTTCAGTACAACCCTAAAACCTCCTTGACCTTCCTTCTACCCATCAGACAATCTATATGCTAAGACCTATAAATCACTTAACTAGAAATGTTTCCCAGAATTCCAAGTAGCGTTGATTTATATGGTAATCATGTTATTAGCACCTTTGCCTTATAAACTCTGTGGCATTTTAGAACATGTATTAACATTGAATTTCCAGCAGACTACAGATTATTGAACGGCACAGTTTTTTCAATGACATATTACAAGGTCGTTCACCATGTTCACTTGATCTTTAAATGAAAACAGGGTAATTTGTTTCCTACAGGCTTTAATCATTACTGTTTGTTTTGTTCATTTAATATAATGAGCAAGCAGAAGACAAACTCTCTAAGCTTTGTGTCATGCAGACTGCAGATGTTACCTATGTTCTTTGAATGAGTAGTTCTGGGAGGTTTAGAACATTGCTATTTTCCAATGATATTTTAAGCACTTTATAGTCATAAATTGGTAGAGGATTCTGGATACCAGCTGGCCACTTTTATTACGGTAAAACACCTAGCTCTTTTATTAATCTTGGATCTTATCCATCAAATTTACAGTCACTTCATTCCCTGTGAAAGAAACATTACTTTATAATTAAAAACAATAGGTATCCATCAGACATTTATTTGAAATAAATATCTAAACAGTTATGTACATTTAATGGGTGTGTACAGATAGATAGATAGATAGATAGATAGATAGATAGATAGATAGATAATTACTGGATGAAAATTGGAATATAAAGTAAATATTACTTCTGGTATAATAACACCTTCATAGACAACAGAAAACTATCTAGTAGGTCCGTAGGCACAAACTTAGAGTTGTTCAGCTAGTCCACAGGCAAGCTACATCATTACACAAACTTAAAAGAGCTGTCCAGCAGATCAGTAGACAAGTGCACTCATGACGAAAACTCAGAGAAGCTGCCCAGCACAACCATAGACAATCTGCATCATGACACAAACATAGAGGATGTTCAGCAAATTTCTAGACAGACTGTATCATGACACACATTTGGAGAAGCTACTAGCAAAATAAAAACTGCATAATGACACAAACTTATAGAAAACGTCCAGTAGACCCGTAGGCAAGCTGTACTGGAGGATCTGTCCAGTAGATTCATAGACAAAGTGTATCACTTTCACAGGTGCTGTCTACACAATCTATGAACAAGCTGCATCATGACACAAACAAATAAAAGCTGTCCAGAAGATCTATAAACAAGCTGTATCATGATACAAACAAATAAAAGCTGTCCAGATCATCTATAAACAAGCTGCATCATGACACAAACTCACAAGAGCTGTGAAGAAGATCTATAAACAAGCTGCATCATGACACAAACTCATAAGAGCTGTCCTGAAAACCTATAAACAAGCTGCATCATGACAGAAACTCACAAGAGCTGTCCTGAAAAACTATAAATAAGCTGTATCATGACACAAACTCACAAGAGCTGTCCTGACGACCGATAAACAAGCTGTATCATGACACAAACTCACAAGAGCTGTCCTGACGACCGATAAACAAGCTGTATCATGACACAAACTCACAAGAGCTGTTCAGAAGACCTATAAACAAGCTGTATCATGACACAAATTCACAAGAGCTGTCCAGAAGATCTATAAACAAGCTGCATCATGACACAAACTCACAAGAGCTGTTCAGAAGACCTATAAACAAGCTGTATCATGACACAAATTCACAAGAGCTGTCCAGAAGATCTATAAACAAGCTGCAGCCTGACAAAAACTCACAAGAGCTGTCCATAAAATCTATAAACAAGCTGCATCATGACACAAACTCACAAGAGCTGTTCAGAAGACCTATAAACAAGCTGTATCATGACACAAATTCACAAGAGCTGTCCAGAAGATCTATAAACAAGCTGCATCATGACACAAACTCACAAGAGCTGTTCAGAAGACCTATAAACAAGGTGTATCATGACACAAATTCACAAGAGCTGTCCAGAAGATCTATAAACAAGCTGCAGCCTGACAAAAACTCACAAGAGCTGTCCATAAAATCTATAAACAAGCTGCATCATGACACAAACTCACAAGACCTGTCCAGAAGACCTATAAACGAGCTGCATCATGACACAAACTCACAAGACCTGTCTAGAAGACCTATAAACAAGCTGTATCATGACACAAACTCACAAGAGCTGCCCTGAAGACCGATAAACAAGCTATATCATGACAAAAACTCACAAGAGCTGTCCATAAAATCTATAAACAAGCTGCATCATGACACAAACTCACAAGAGCTGTTCAGAAGACGTATAAACAAGCTGTATCATGACACAAATTCACAAGAGCTGTCCAGAAGATCTATAAACAAGCTGCAGCCTGACACAAACTTACAAGAGCTGTCCAGAAGACCTATAAACAAGCTACATCATGACACAAACTCACAAAAGCTCTGTCCAGAAGATCTATAAACAAGCTGCATCATGACACAAACTAACAAGACCTCTGTCCAGAAGATCTATAAAGCAAGCTACATCATGACAAAAACTAACAAGAGCTCTGTCCAGAAGATTTAAAAACAAGCTGCATCATGACACAAACTCACAAGAGCTGTCCAGAAGATCTATAAACAAGCTGTATCATGACACAAATTCACAAGAGCTGTCCAGAAGATCTATAAACAAGCTACATCATGACAAACTCACAAGAGCTGTCCAAAAAATCTATAAAGCTACATCATAACACAAACTCACAAGAGCTGTCCAGAAGATCTATAAACAAGCTGCATCATGACACAAACTCACAAAAGCTGTCCAGAAGATTTATAAATAAGCTGCATCATGATAAACACTCACAAGAGCTGTCCAGAAGATCTATAAACAAGCTGCAGCCTGACACAAACTCACAAGAGCTGTCCAGAAGATCTATAAAATAATGAAACAAACTCACAAGAACTGTCCAGAAGATCTATAAACAAGCTGCATCATGACACAAACTCACAAGAGCTGCCCAGAAGATCCATAAACAAGCTGTATCATGACACAAACTCACAAGAGCTGTCCTGGAGACTTATAAACAAGCTGTATGATGACACAAACTTAGAAGAGCTGTCCATAAAATCTATAAACAAGCTGCATCATGACACAAACTCACAAGAGCTGTACAGAAGACCTATAAACAAGCTGTATCATGACACAAACTCACAAGAGCTGTCCAGAAGATCTATAAACAAGCTGCAGCCTGACACAAACTCACAAGAGCTATCCAGAAGACCTATAAACTAGCTACATCATGACACAAACTCACAAAAGCTCTGTCCAGAAGATCTATAAACAAGCTGCATCATGACACAAACTAACAAGAGCTCTGTCCAAAAGATTTATAAAACAAGCTAAATCATGACAAAAACTAAAAACAGCTCTGTCCAGAAGATTTAAAAACAAGCTGCATCATGACACAAACTCACTAGAGCTGTCCAGAAGATTTATAAACAAGCTACATCATGACACAAACTCACATGAACTGTCCAGAAGATCTATAAACAAGCTGTATCATGACACAAATTTTCTAGAGCTTTCTAGAAGATCTCTAAACAAGCTGCATCGTGACACAAACTCACTAGAGCTGTCCAGAAGATCTATAAACAAGCTGCGTCATGACAAAAACTCACTAGAGCTGTCCAGAAGATCTATAAATAAGCTGCATCATGACACAAACTCACTAGAGCTTTCCAGAAGATCTATAAACAAGCTACATCATGACACAAACTCACTAGAGCTGTCCAGAAGATCTATAAACAAGCTGCATCATGACACAAACTCACTAGAGCTGTCCAGAAGATCTATAAACAAGCTGCATCATGGCACAAACTCACTAGAGCTGTCCAGAAGAACTATAAACAAGCTGCATCATGACACAAACTCACTAGAGCTGTCCAGAAGATCTATAAACAAGCTGCATGATGACACAAATTCACTAGAGCTGTCCAGAAGATCTATAAACAAGCTGCATGATGACACAAATTCACTAGAGCTGTCCAGAAGATCTATAAACAAGCTGCATGATGACACAAACTCACTAGAGCTGTCCAGAAGATCTATAAACAAGCTGCATGATGACACAAACTCACTAGAGCTGTCCAGAAGATATATAAACAAGCTGCATGATGACATAAACTCACTAGAGCTGTCCAGAAGATCTATAAACAAGCTGCATCATGACACAAACTCACTAGAGCTGTCCAGAAGATCTTTAAAACAAGCTGCGTCATGACACAAACTCACTAGAGCTGTCCAGAAGATTTATAAACAAGCTGCATCATGACACAAACTCACTAGAGCTGTCCAGAAGATCTATAAACAAGCTACATCATGACATAACCTCACTAGAGCTGTCCAGAAGATCTATAAACAAGCTGCATCATGACACAAACTCACAAGCGTTGTTCAAAAGATCTATAAACAAGCTGCATGATGACACAAACTCACTAGAGCTGTCCAGAAGATCTATAAACAAGCTGGATCATGACACAAACTCACTAGAGCTGTCCAGAAGATCTATAAACAAGCTGCATCATGACACAAACTCACTAGAGCTGTCCAGAAGATCTATAAACAAGCTGCATGATGACACAAATTCACTAGAGCTGTCCAGAAGATCAATAAACAAGCTGCATGATGACACAAACTCACTAGAGCTGTCCAGAAGATCTATGAACAAGCTGCATCATAACACAAACTCACAAGAGCTGTCCAGAAGATCTATAAACAAGATGCATGATGACACAAACTCACTAGAGCTGTCCAGAAGATCTATAAACAAGCTGCATGATGGCACAAACTCACTAGAGCTGTCCAGAAGATCTATAAACAAGTTGCATCATGACACAAACTCACAAGCGTTGTTCAAAAGATCTATAAACAAGCTGTATCATGACACAAACTCACTAGAGCTGTCCAGAAGATCTATAAACAAGCTACATCATGACACAAACTCACTAGAGCTGTCCAGAAGATCTATAAACAAGCTACATCATGACACAAACTCACTAGAGCTGTCCAGAAGATCTATAAACAAGCTGCATCATGACACAAACTCACTAGAGCTGTCCAGAAGATCTATAAACAAGCTACATCATGACACAAACTCACTAGAGCTGTCCAGAAGATCTATAAAAAAGCTGCATCATGACACAAACTCACTAGAGCTGTCCAGAAGATCTATAAACAAGCTGCATCATGACACAAACTCACTAGAGCTGTCCAGAAGATCTATAAACTAGCTGCATCATGGCACAAACTCACAAGAGCTGTCCAGAATATTTATAAACAAGCTGCATCATGACACAAACTCACAAGAGCTGTCCAGAAGATCTATAAACAAGCTGCATCATGACACAAACTCACTAGAGCTGTCCAGAAGATCTATAAACAAGCTGTATCATGACACAAACTCACTAGAGCTGTCCAGAAGATCTATAAACAAGCTGCATCATGACACAAACTCACAAGCGTTGTTCAAAAGATCTATAAACAAGCTGTATCATGACACAAACTCACAAGCGTTGTTCAAAAGATCTATAAACAAGCTGCATCATGACACAAACTCACAAGCGTTGTTCAAAAGATCTATAAACAAGCTGCATCATGACACAAACTCACAAGCGTTGTTCAAAAGATCTATAAACAAGCTGCATCATGACACAAACTCACAAGCGTTGTTCAAAAGATCTATAAACAAGCTGCATCATGACACAAACTCACAAGCGTTGTTCAAAAGATCTATAAACAAGCTGCATCATGACACAAACTCACAAGCGTTGTTCAAAAGATCTATAAACAAGCTACATCATGACACAAACTCACAAGCGTTGTTCAAAAGATCTATAAACAAGCTGTATCATGACACAAACTCACAAGCGTTGTTCAAAAGATCTATAAACAAGCTACATCATGACACAAACTCACTAGAGCTGTCCAGAAGATCTATAAACAAGCTGCATCATGACACAAATTCACTAGAGCTGTCCAGAAGATCTATAAACAAGCTGCATGATGACACAAAGTCACTAGAGCTGTCCAGAAGATCTATAAACAAGCTGCATCATGACACAAACTCACTAGAGCTGTCCAGAAGATCTATAAACAAGCTGCATCATGACACAAATTCACTAGAGCTGTCCAGAAGATCTATAAACAAGCTGCATCATGACACAAACTCACTAGAGCTGTCCAGAAGATCTATAAACAAGCTGCATCATGACACAAACTCACTAGAGCTGTCCAGAAGATCTATAAACAAGCTGCATCATGACAAAAACTCACTAGAGCTGTCCAAAAGATCTATAAACAAGCTACATCATGACACAAACTCACAAGAGCTGTCCAGAAGATCTATAAACAAGCTGCATGATGACACAAATTCACTAGAGCTGTCCAGAATATCTATAAACAAGCTGCATGATGACACAAACTCACTAGAGCTGTCCAGAAGATCTATAAACAAGCTGCATCATGACACAAACTCACAAGAGCTGTCCAGAAGATCTATAAAACAAGCTGCCACAAACTCACTAGAGCTTTCCAGAAGATCTATAAAAAGCTACATCATGACACAAACTCACTAGAGCTGTCCAGAAGATCTATAAACAAGCTGCAGCCTGACACAAACTCACAAGAGCTGTCCAGAAGATCTATAAACAAGCTGCATGATGACACAAACTCACTAGAGCTGTCCAGAAGATCTATAAAAAGCTACATCATGACACAAACTCACTAGAGCTGTCCAGAAGACCTATAAACAAGCCGCATGATGACACAAACTCACTAGAGCTGTCCAGAAGATCTATAAACAAGCTACATCATGACACAAACTCACAAGAGCTGTCCAGAAGATCTATAAAACAAGCTGCATCATGACACAAACTTACTAGAGCTGTCCAGAAGATCTATAAAAAGCTACATCTTGACACAAACTCACTAGAGCTGTCCAGAAGATCTATAAACAAGCTGCAGCCTGACACAAACTCACAAGAGCTGTCCAGAAGATCTATAAACAAGCCGCATGATGACACAAACTCACTAGAGCTGTCCAGAAGATCTATAAACAAGCTGCATCATGACACAAACTCACAAGAGCTTTCCAGAAGATCTATAAACAAGCTGCATCATGACACAAACTCACTAGAGATGTCCAGAAGATCTATAAACAAGCTGCATCATGACACAAATTCGGAGAAGCTGACCTGCAAATCCATAGACAAAGTGCACCATGATACACAAATTATTGACAGAAAACAAACATGACAAATTGCAAAAGTGTTAACATTTACCAGGTGTGTTATGTAAGAGTATTGGAGTGGATAATTGTAAGCAGAGCCCTCCTCCTATCACAATTTATCATTGCCTAGCCCTATTCATGCACCAAGCACTACAGAACTTTGTGATACTTTACAATTTTAAATAAATAAAATATAATAATAATAACAAGTTGAATAGGATTTAATATGAAGTTTTGGAGGATAGGATGTGTTTTCCTAAGTAAACATGGAACAACTTTCCTGCTCCAGAGGGAAGGACAAAGTCTGCAGAAGAAACTTGCAAGAACAGTTTACTGCTCCCTGGCCACCTGTTACTAAACTCTGTACTAAACAATAAATCAACTTCCTAAAATACTCCATTAGCATGGCGGATTGGGTGTTCGAACAACCAACTTGAAAATTAAAATTTAAAGCATTTGTAACTAATTTTTTAATAGATCCAACCATGATAAACTTGTTATCATTTTTACAAACTGTTCTCCCTCCCAACCAGCCTGGGCTTTTTCATAGATGTGTATCAGCCAGCAGAGCAGGGCCAGCATTCTCAGCTGCAATAAGCTTTTGATGCGATGTGAATTGGCGCTGTCCAGCAAGCAGCCAGCTGAAACGGCTATGTTCTGCTTTTTTTATACTCTCAAACTATAGTAAGCCCAAGGAGACTATGCAACTCAGAAACTTGGTGGCTTTAGATTGTTATGTGACATTTTGCAATGAGATTGTCAATGAGATTGTCAAAAAGAGTGCGGACTTGTGTCATTTAAATACCCTGAGTGGGCACTGATTTTTCAGGCTGTTAAACATTAGATATATTAAACCACAGACAGGTAGAAATGTTTCCTCTGAACAAGCTCTAAATACTTATTTAAACAAATTGTTTTTGATGGAAGAAAAACACAGAAAGCCCATTTAGTTGGCTCATATGCCTATGAAAAATACTGGCATAAAATAAGCTGCATAATTTCCTTATGTATGTTCCAGGCATTCTTGAATTTCTACTAATAACTAGGCTTTTAAACTTTCCAATTAACGCAAGTCCAAGACAGATTTCATCTATTTTCCTTTTTTTTTACTTTTGCTAATAAGCAGCACTCTCTAAATAAAAAAACTATTTCAATTTATACTTCTTTTAAAGAAGCAATGAAATGGTTATTAAAATCATGAGGTTATGGGTGTATGCTGCATTCTCACATAAAATGTTAACCATTTAATTGGTTCTCATTTTTGTAAATGGCTTGCACATTTTTGCTATACTCTTACTCAAGACCTTTGCATAACGGTACAGCTTATATTTCCTGCATCACAGGGAAATAAAACATCAATATGGTAAATTTTCCTTGTAGATTAAAAGTGGAACGCTAATTTATTGAACGCCCGTAAATAGCAAATACAATACAAGTGGCTGGTTATTGCTACCGCAAGCGCATGGTAGCAATTAGCGTTCCGAAAAATTAACCAGAGAACAGATCAGAGGGTTAAAGTTGGCGGGTGTGGGGTGTTAGAAGCAAAAACGGCACTGAAAAGTGCCTTTGCATTGCGGTCTATGGGGGGGGGGAACTGTTATTCCTGTAAATATATAAGTTTATGCTCATATACATACAGTATATATGTATGTGTTAATACACATATAAACACATAAAAATATATGTAGATATTTATATACATATATATTTAAATCTTCTGCCCATCGCTGCGTGACACAGCATGAGAACAAGGCTCCCATTGGAGCCTATGGAAGCGCGCTTTATTGAGCGTAAAGATTCCATGCAATGCGAACGCCAGCTCGCATTTGCATTGCGCTGGACTTAAAATCCCAGTGCACAATTGTGTGCTCTGGTATTACAAGTGGAGCGCAATTATTTTGCTCACAAAAGCGCAATTTCGTGCTCCACTCGTCCTCTGGCCCTATCTGTTTAAATAGGACCTATTTTATGCACCTCCAATTACAAATCATCATAAGTTATTTACTCAATGTATTAAAAACAAAAGAGAGCTCAAGTTTAGCCTGGAACAGCTTAATGTGATCTAGTGTGTATCACAATGATGTGCCTTGATTGAATATACTCTATTAAAAGTCTTATTAACAATATAAGCAGCCTAATTCACTTAATGAAGCACATATACACCTTTTTATTACATTTCGACTAAGGTGTTAATCAAATGGAGTAACCATAATCAGTCATCTTGTAATAGTCACCAAAGTAGGTTTCAATGGAGACACTTTCAAATCAATCTCCAAAATTTAAACAACTGTAATCTTCAATCGAAGTGCCACTTGGAGTAAGGTAGATCCACTCCTTTTGTTCTGCCAGCTTCAAAGAACAAATTGAAAGATATAAACCACAGCGTAGCTTCAATTCAAGGTAGTTTAATAACAAAAATGTGCTTCCTCAAGCAAATAAAATATTGCACTCACAATTAAAAATGAATATACTGGTATATCATCATGTAACCCCGTGTTCCCCTGGTATATGATCATCGTAGTGTCTGTTTATCCCTCTGCGGCCCGCTCCCTTCCGCGTCTCCCTTTATACAGGGGATCCAGTGAGACATTGAAGAGAGCCGCAGAGAAATAAACAGAAAGGTGAAAGATGACCCTATACTAGGGTTGACACAGGGTTACACGAAGATATGCCATTTTTATTGTGACTATAATATTTTGTTTGCATGAGGAAGCGCATTTTATTATTAAACTACCTAGAATTGAAGCTGCGCTGTGGTTTATATAGTTCAATAAGCTATTTACAGCATGTAAACTCAGATATACATGTCAAGCAAGTGTGAACCCATAGAATATATCTTAGAACTTTTGCTGCACCTCACTGACGATGCCTAAAGGAGGTTGAAACAATCTTCTGGGTTTGCCATTTTACTTGTTCTGAGGAGAATTGCCTGGTATTTCAGGGCTGGAGTAACCTTGTTAGGAGGGATCAGACTGATATACTTCAGGTAAGTTCTCCACTGTGAAAAGCACAATTTGGCTAAAAGAGGCTGCTTCCAGGTGGTAATCAGGCCGTAGAACAAGCCACTTAGCTGTTGTTCGCGCCTGGCAGATTACTTCTCTGTCTTTTTCTCTGTTTGTAAAAGTAACCTATTAAGAACACAGTACTATGGAACACATACTAGGCAACTAACCATTTTATCGCTGTTAAGGCAAAATATTATTGTAAAATCCCTTTCTAGCTTTAATGTAAAGGGGAAAATGTATCAAGATTTGCAGTCCAACAAGTCCTTTAATAGAGAACTTATCTTCCTGCAGTCGTCACTTGTTATACAGCATTGTGCAGCAAAAAGTAACATTACAGAAGAGCCTTCTTGTGCAACCAAGCTGGGCATGTAAGTCAACCTGTGGTTGCAGTGTTGCTCATGCTTCATAAGATGTGAATTCAGCTTAATAAATCTTCCACACTGTAATATTATTTTCTGGAAATAGACCCAGAGTCATCTTCAGAAACTATATATATACAGTAAATATATATATACAGTATATATATATATATATATATATATATATATATATATATATATATATATATATATATATATATATATATATATATATATATATATAAATATATACACACACACATATACATAAATAGGGGGGGACACTGTGAAAGGTATAAATCCCTATAGCAGGAGCAGGGAGGATAACAGTTGAGGATGCATGGGGGTAATCAGCCGTTATGTAGGGGAACTGGTGACCTTTGACCCCCTATGGGGACACCTATAGATAGAACCTTATTTAAAACACACTCAATACTCTTTTCCAGACATATCTATCCTGTTCAGTTGCAGGATAATTCACAGATAGGTTTGTTACCCAGTCAGTATTTATTAGCATGGATATTTAAAAAAAAAAAAAAACACCAGGTCACTATAGATAATACTAAGTAAGTCTAAAAATGAATCCCTTGTTTTCAGTTTTTGGAATACAATTAATGATAATTTAAACCCAGTCATAACAAAGGGACATGAAACCCAAAACTTTCTTTCATGATTCAGAAAGAGCACGTGATTTTAAACAACTTTCCAATTTATTTCCATCATCAAATTTGCTTCATTCTCTTGTTATCCTTTGTTGAAGGAGCAGTAATGCACTACTGGAAACTAGCTAAAGACATCTGGTGAACCAATGACAGGAAGCATTTATGTCCAGCCACCAATCAGCAGCTATCTCTCAGTAATGCATTGCTTCCCTGGAACCTACCTAGATATGCTTTTCAACAAAGCTTTTCAAGAAAACAAAGCAAATTAGATAATAGAAGTAAATTTGAAAGTTTTCAAAAATCAAATACTGAATCATGAAATAAATATTTTGGATTTCATGTCTCTTTAACATATGCTTTATAATATATTATGCTAATTTATACTGGTTAGAATGGCCAACATTCTATTAACAAATACTACATAAATTCAGCTAATGTACATAAGTTAGAAAATGTATTTTTTTTTTTTAAGTTAGCATATTTTAAAATATCAATTCTATTGATTTTGATAATTTGTAATTGATGTTCAATTTCTAAACTATGCACAGAATCTGAGCCAATAAGGAGAAGAATACATATGTATCCACCAATCAGCAGCCAATGACACAGAAGCAAAACTGGTACAGCACTTTCTCTTATATTTAACCTCTTTGTTGTAGAAAATAAACACCTTTTTTATAATAAAAATGCTCATAAACAATTAAATTACATAAAGATCAAATCCACATAATTTTATTTCAACAGTTTGTAGTATCAGTGCAAGTTAAATAAAATAAATTCATTACAACCCTCAGACATAACTTTTTGTTTTCTGTTTTCTTTAACTGGTTCAAAAGAAAAAATGGAAAATCTGTCTGAGGTTCAGTTTTTTAGCCCAAGGAAATTTGACTGTTTACTCTGCGTCAGTAAGCACAATTCCACTGTAAGTGATTTATATTCCATTGCTTTGCTTGTCAAGTATAACAAAATGGATAAAAGTGTGATAGAGAGGGCAATGCTGTGTACCCTGTCTCCCCTATATGAGTCACTGCTGCTAGTACTTTATTAAACTATAGAAGGGCATAGAACAGTATTGAATTCATGGAGTTTGGGCAGAACACCCTTCTTTCAAAAGTAAATCATCTGTAGCTCCCATAAAGAATCATTTTCACTTGCTACCTGATGCTGTGATACACACCTGACACAGTTTAAGGGATTTAAAACACATTTTTCTTTCATGATTCAGATAGAGCATATCATTTTAAACAACTTTCTAATTTACTTATATTATCTAATTTTCTTATTTCTCTTGGTAACCTTTGTTAAAAGAGAAGCAATGCACTATGGGAGCTAGCTGAACACACCCAGTGCTCCGGAGTGTACTTTGGTATGCTTTTCAACAAAGTTTACTAAGAGAATGAAGCAAATTAGATAATAGGAATAAACTGGGAAGTTGTTTAAAATTGCAGGGTCTATCTGAATCATAAAAGAAAATGTTTGGGATTTAGATCCCTTAAAAGGGACAATGATAAAGAAAATTCATGCACAATAATTATTACAACTGCTGGAGTGTAATAAATAGTTAGTATTAGCTCATTTACCATAATTTTGCCATTTGAAACAGCTGTTGAAACTATGCCTAGTAATATAATATAACTCCACAGGAGGGAGCACAATGTTATCTACATGGAACACATGCACTAGCGCTGTCTAGCTGTGAAAAACTCAAAATGCACTGACATAAGAGGCGGCCTTCAAGGGCTTTGAAAATCATTTTATGAGCCTACCTAGGTTTAGCTTTCAACTAAGAATACCAAGAGAACAAAGCAAATTTGATGATAAAAGTACTTTGGAGTTTTTTTTAGAATTGCTTGCCCTATCTGAATCATGAAAGTTTAATTTTGACTAGACTGTCCCTTTAAGAGAATTAGAACAAATAAAGTAAAGTAAATTGGGAGAAAAAAAATTGTTTTTTAAACATTATTCTCTGCGTCTATGCTGCTATGTCAATTTCTATGTTATCAATTCTATTGACAGGTACACATCATTCTCTGCTTAGCGACTGAGTTAACTTATAACAGAATATTGATTAGTTTCCTCATGATATCATTGACTTTTTTCCGCTCAGTTCAAAATAAGATGCAAATCAAACTTCATAACAAAACAGATTTCTTGAAAAAGCTAAACTTTATAATATGTTACACAGCTGAGATGCTAAATCTGAAATGCAATTCTAAAGGCTTCTAAATTGATTTACCACAAAAGATGAATCAAGCAGAACATGTAAAATCAGTTCAATATTCAAAACAATTTTCCATTGTGTTTTTCTAGCTTTCTTGTATTGGAAGAAATTTTTTCAGACCCTACAGTCCATTAGAAAAAAATATTTATTTAATATTCTGATTCACTGTAATTCCAAACCCATCACACTTGATATATTCTCATAATAGTTTTTTTCTATTTTTTAATCAGATCTTTGATGCTATCATCAGTGTTACATAACTTCATATTTTTAAGACACAACAGCTAGTTTTAACCCCTTCCCATCATTAGGACGTCCCATGCCATCCTAACTGTGCTGGGCTTTAGTGCCGTTAAGACGGCATAGAATGTCCTAGCCGTTTGGCTGTTCTGAAGTCATAGCCGCTGCCAAAATGGGATCGTGGGCTGGAAGGTGTGCCTAGCGTCATAGGCACTCTCCCTACCTGGTTCCCATTATTGAAACTACGCAATCGCATGAATGATCACGTGATTTCAACTTTTACTTGTTCCGATGTAGACAAATAAGTCCGTCAGGAAAGGGTTATAAAAAGAAAATGCTGTAGAATGTTATCATTGCACTATTGCTTGCATATAATTGCATGTTTAACCCTTGCAAAGCAATTAACGTGATAGTAAACTGTCCGCTTTGTCTAAACAGATCGGGAATATTAGCGATATTTTAGATGGAGTTTAATTCATCAGTTGTAATTAAGATGCGCTATAACCTACTTTTTAATATAGATATGAAATTAAAATACCCCGCGCTCTGCAGCCCACTTAAAAAGTAATTTTTTGATTGAGCCAACGGTTTGAAGTATTCTCCAATCTGCGCTCTAGCTATAACAAACGTGCCGTATGGCTAGAGCCCTGATTGGAGAACAATTCAAACCATTAGCTCAACAAAAAAGTAATACTTTTGAAGTGGGCGGCAGAGTTTTTGAATTTCAGCGCTACATTAAAAAGTAAGTTATAGAACATTTTCATTACAAATGATGAATTAAATTCCATCTAAAATATCGCTAAGATTCCGGATCTGTTTAGAAGAAGGGGAAAGTTTCCTATCACTTTAAGCACAAATTTTAAGTCAGCTCCAAAAGAACAATACACTATTGAGTGGTAGCTTAACACATCGGGTGAACCTATGACCAGAAGCATATGTGTGTAGCCACCAATCACTGGCTAGACCCCACTGCTGCTGATAATATGTAAATATACTTTTTAACACAAATTCCCTTGCAATTACATTTAATAACGATCCTCTTTTACTCAAAATGTCCTGAAAACCTTTTAGGGCCAGATTACAAGTGTGAAGCTTCAGAACCTAAGCGCAGCAAAGGGGGTAAGTGGTGCAGTGATGGCAGAGAATATAAATATATATGTTTTAAGCATATACTGTACATATATATTTACAGGGAACATACATACATAGACCACAATTTAAATGCACTATTCAGTGCTGAGATGTTTTCTAACACCCCACTCTCGCCAACTTTACCCCCAAAATACTGCCTAGTGCAGTTATTTTATTAAAAATGGTTCAATCCAATCACATTATGGATTACTTCTCGAAACACTATAAACCTCAAAAAAATGCTAAATACATAATACAATGAATTAATATACTTAATACAATTAATAAATTAATATAAATAAACAAATAAATAAAATATTACAATATGATTTTTTTGTAGGAATTTTAATATTGTATGTTGTTCAAAAAAATGCCTTGATTTTGGCAAGTTAATTGGTCCTTGAACTGAATAAAGTGTAGAAATAGTAAAATAAATGTATGGGAAGACCTAGCATTGTACTTAGGTGTTTTGTTGGTGTAATGAGGCTATCACTGTACATTAAATGAGAGGTACGTTATATACCCACTGAAGTAAATGGAAAATTACACATTTACTGCCCCTTGAAATTGATTTGTTTATTAATAATCTCTCAAATACTATTGTTTATGGATAAAGGCAAGAGCGGCTCACTCAGTTGTGACGTAAGTTACTAAATTATATCAATACTGAATGGCCTGAAGACTCAAAACCAGAAGTTTAATTTTGCATTTCTACTCTATATAATATAGAAATAACACAGTAGAATGTTTTAGATCAATAAAATAAATACAACATTTCTATGTACATTGTTACACAATATGAAATCTATAAACTTCCTCTTTGAGGTTACTTCAGATATAGCAGTGTGGTGTAACTAGACGTTGGTATCTGCTCTCAAAATACACCATAGATAGACTGCAAGGCAAATTGTATTGCTGATAGTTTTTATTAATACAAACAGCTCATTGGAAGATTATTTTAGTTTTTTTTTTTCCTGAAATAACTGTATTGTTCTGTAATATACACATGTAACAAAGTATACAGATATTGGGGCAGATTTATTATATTCCAGATGGCTCACAGGTGGTGGATCTAAACTTGCCGGTAGCATTTGATGTCCTTATTTATCATTGCACAAGCAGACGCCCTCCTGCTCTCACGCAACCAATTGTGCGAGAGCAGAGCTTGTCACCCGAATCAGATCGAACCTGGGTAATTTTAAATTGTCGCGTCTGAGAAAGTTTGAGGAAGGTTTGTAAAGCAGTGGTATGAGCGAGCCTGCAGGAGATAGGTGCATTTGGTCTTTGATAAATCTGTGCTATTTATTTTTTAATTATCCAAGTGCTAAATGGATTATGTTAACTTGTAACATTATACAGATAGGCTATACTAAACAGTATCTCAAACTCATTTAAGGGACATTAAACACTTTGAGACGGTAATATAAAATGATAAACTGTATGTATAAAAATACTCTGCAATATACATTCATTATTTATTTTGTCCCCCTTTCCTGTAATTCCATTCTGAAATTGTGAGGTTTTCAGTTCCCTATTAGAAATTAGAATGCAGAACACTGTTATATTCTACACATCCGTTGACTGCACACTTTAGTGACCTATTTATAACTGTCCCTAATTGGCCACAGCAGAGAAGTTAACCTAAGTTACAACATGGCAGCTCCCATTGTTTTATAGACACTAAAACTTTACACTTATTGTGTCAATATTTAAACAGCTAATAAAACTTTAAAAAATACATCTACATGTTACTCTCAGACTTGTCTTTTCTTTGAATGCATCATTCTATCTAGCATTTATTTAGTGTTTAAAGGGATAGGAAAGTTAAAATTAAACTTTAATGATTCAGACACAACAAGTCATTTTAAGACACTTTTAAATTCACTTCTGTTTTCAAATGTGCTTTGTTCTCTTGGTATCTGTTGGAAAAGAATATGCACATATATCCTACACTAGTGGGAGCTAGCTGCTGATTGGTGCCTGCACACATTTGTCTCTTGTGATTGGATAACAAGATGTGTTCAGCTAGCTGCCAGTAGTGCAATGATCTTCCTACAGCAAAGGATAACAAGAGAATGAAGCAAATTTGATAATAGAAGTAAATTGGAAAGTTGTTTAAATTTGTATGCTCTATCCAAATCATGAAATAAAATTTTGAGGTTTCCTATCCCTTTAAATCTACCTGTACATTACAAATAACACATAAACAATACCTATATTTATCCCTGTCTCCTATAAAACAGATTTTTTCTTACATAAGGATTATTTATAATTATTTACCTGTAATAATTCAGTATTTAAAATGGCTTTTACGTGAATTATTAATATACTCCAAATAGTACCATTTATTGGAATGGAGTCAACACTCTGAGATTGCCAAACAGACACTAAATAAAAAAATAAAAAAAATAAAAAAAACACTCTCAGTTAGTATGGTGCTAGCAAAGGGCAATATAGCAAGCTACAAAGATTAACTACTCCTTTCTATAGAAACACTATTGATAAAAAATAATGCACGTTCGTTGTTCTAATATACTTTGTATGCCCCATACACTTTAATAGTATATTGGATGTGAGAGCATTGATTGACTTGTGATTTAAATGGGCTTGTATGTGCATTAAGCCCATATAAATCTACAACTCTAATCTACTGATCAATATTTAGCTAACATAAATATTTTGTCTAATGCTGCTAACATTCCCACATAACATTATCCATTCCTATAATCTGCTCTGTACATTATTAGCGCATTTAAAATGAATGTTATGTTCTTTAAGGGAATACTGTCATATCAATGTTCAAAACATTATAAGGAAATGCCTTAACATGATAATATGAATTGCATAATTTTTTAAAGGGATACTAAACAAATTTTTTTCTTTAATGATTCAGATAGAGCATGCAATTTTAAGCAATTTTCTAATTTACACTAATTAATATTGCCCTTTGGTTTAACGTTCTCTTGCTATCTTTATTTAAAAAAACAGGAATGTGAAGCTTAGGATCCAGCCCATTTTTTGTTCAGACCTGAGTTACGCTTGCTTATTGGTTTGCTAAATGTAGCCACCAACAAGCAAGGGTGCTCAACCTAAAATGATCTGACTTTACATTCTTGCTTTTTAAAATACAGATAACCAGAGAATGAAGAAAAAAAAAATTGTTAATAGGAGTAAATTAGAAAGTTGCTTAAAATTGCATGCTCTATCTGTATCATGAAAGAAAAAAATTGGGTTTAGTGTCCCTTTAAGATATATACCTTCTCAGTTTGTGACAAATGTGTCTTCGGTTAAAGCATACTATTGATAAATATTAAGATATTTGTTTACAAAGTAATGAATTTATAAACAGCGTATGGATAATACAGTGTCAACATGAAGTTTATATAAATGTTAATGTACAATATTATCTCGAGAATCTAGAACTTCCAGTGAGGAAAAAAAAAAAAGTTTCTTTTAAAATTTCCTTTGTTTCCAGTGTGAAGTGATTGATTATATTATTAAATCTAAACATTTGCATAACTCACAATTGTTACTTAAAGGGACATACAAACTATTTTTATTTTTGTATGTGTCTGCAATTAATTACAGAGCTGCAAAATATCTACTTACAAAAAATATATTTTAATAAAAATTTAAACTGTAATTTTGTTAACAATATTTGCATTTTTGCAGTCCATGGGCATACCCCTTTAAATGCTTCTTATCTCCTCTGCTGATACTAATAATAAAGGATCTGCTAGTAGAATGTAGCAGGATTACGTTTATGAAGTCTGATGCATGTTAAAAATGGGTTACTGACCCTTTAAATAGTTTTTAACCAGTAGTAGTGAAAAACTTTATTTGTATATATATATATATATATTAATTCCTCCCAACATTGGCATAATACAGAGTGTAACAGGGAGGAACCCAATCTACTCTGTGGTGGACTCTGGGTTTTAATGCATGTTGTAAACTATATAGGCGTACATTGTGAGTGGGGTTTAGGGATGTCGGGAAGGGGGTTGGTTGGTCGCTGCGAGATAAACTGAGATACGAATAGGAGTAAAACTGAGGAAGGAGGAACAGTGGGCCAGATCCTTATTTAGGATAAACTTGCACATTATAGGATATTTGGCAGCTCTCTATAGTGTATACTGTGCACAATCTGTATGTTAGTAAATACCAGGGCTGTAAACATTACAATTCACAATAGAAACAAATACATTAAAATCTGATATGTATGGGGCAGAATACAAACATGCAGATCTTTACTAACCTATAAATGTGTGGATTTATTGCAATACAATGAAGATTAGACCTTTGTAAGTTTACTTTATATGTGTACATTTGTATTAATATTAGATGTGTGCTCAAGCAAACAATGTTTAGATGGATTGTTCACCACAAACAAAAATAAATGATTTACTTTAATCTAATGTTCATTAATGGGGTTCTTTTGAGGAGCAGTTGGATAGCAGCCTAAACTTAAAGGTAAAGTAATAGCCAGTGCTACTGCTACAAGCCAGCAGAGCACACAAATAAAGTTGTTTTTTTTAACTTCAGAATTCTCAAGAACAAAAGTGAAACTTGCAAACTTAATGGCTGACACATAAATCAACCAACTGTCGAGTACATTATTGAATCATTATTGAATAGCGTGAATATAAAGCCTTTCCTGTCTACAGAAAAACCTTTACAGTAACAGTTTTAACTGCATGAATGAATCAACTCACTTTTTGTTATTGCATACATCCATTCATTATGTTTCTCATTAAAGATAAAAGATATTTTGTTTATAGTTTTTGGATAGATACAATGAATATGCGAAAAACTGTCTTTTTCCACATACATCCAAATCTGAATGCACATCTAATTAGTATTGCCCTTTGGTTTAAAGTTCTTATTTATAGCATTCTCTATAATGAGTAGACTATTAAAAACTGAAAATGTATTAAATCACTAAAATGTGTCCCAAACATACACACATTGGAATTGGTAATATGAAGCAAAAAGGGTAATCTTTCAATTATAATGAAAAACACGCATTAACAGAGCATAAATTTGTAACATGCATGCAGTCAAATTCCTAATTAGCTATGTGACTGTTATTTTGGAAGAAAAAATATCTTGGAGGTGCACTTCATTGCAATAAATTGTGATCCTGGAACGTTGATTATATCAGCAGGCAATTCACAATTTAAAGTGACAATCTTGTGTAATGTTATAATTTCTTGGTGCATTTTATTATTAATTTAATATGGGCTCCTTCAACTCTAATCAATTTGAAAACTCTTGCAAATTGCATAGTACTGGATTTCATGTGGTTTACCAATCAGAATGTATTCTAAAGAAATTACTTTACTCTTCAAATTCTAAACCTTATATCTGTTGTTTATGCTATATTTTGCCTGTTTAATGCAGCATTTCATTGGTGATTTGCATGATTTTTTTTGTCTGTCAAAGTTTGCATGTTAATAAGTGCACAATAAAAGAGTTTATTGTTTAAAAACAAAAAGATAAAAAAAGAAAGTTTAAACCACGCTTTTAAAGTATGCAACTTGCACACATATTAAATTATTATTTAAGATTTGCAGTTGTGTGTAGAGGTTTAAAATGTTAATAATAAAATTAATCAAAGGATATGAAAGTATTAATTGCACACAGTCAATGAATCAATATTATGGGTCAATTTGAGAAACCTGCATTCAACCATATTCAGCAGTAATCACAAATATTGAATTAGTTATCTGTCATGTATTAATTAGCTGCATATCTTTTTATTCAGTTAAGTTCTCTGGAAATCTTTGGGAAAACCAATTTAAAGAGTATGTTTCTTATAAGGTTTTGTTTGATCAGAATTTGAAATTTCTGATAAAAATAAAAAAGAACAAAGTTGCTCTCCAACGCTTTTCTAGAATGTGGACCTGTGTGTAATGCTTGCAAAGGGGTTAATATCTAGTTAAATGTTTGCTCTCAGGAATATGCCATTTTTGTTCCCGAGCAAGACATAGCCTGTCCGCCAATAAGAAACAGCATAAGCAATAAGCCACAAATAACAGCTAAGAACTGTTCAGAGATGGTATGGAAGCAAGCCTGGTGTGCCACTTTAACTACATGGTATAATTTAACACTCTAATGAATTAGCGCAATTTACTAGTACACTAAAATGTCCCTTTAATATATTAGGAATACAAAAATAAATCTCCTGAAAGATAGTAAATGTTAAAGAATGGGACATTTTAAAACTATAAGAAGGATTCAATGAAGAAATATATTAGTTTTCAAGTAAAACTAAGTGTATATATCAATTTTATAATAAAAGATTTATAATCCTAATTGGTATTGTCTGTTCCTCCTTCTCCCCCTTCATTTCCTCTTTTGGCTGGGCTGTGATGTATAGAGCAGTCCCACCCACTCTCTACATAGGTTTTCTAAGGGCTTTAAAGAAGCTGGACTTCAATATTGTCAAATGACACACATGCTGATTGGATGTTCACTGGAATAGTCATTAAAAAAAAAGAGTTGATCCATTTGATTAGTTAAAGTTTACCATCACTTTAAGAGCAGTATAATGTTAACACGATATATACATAAAACTTAAGTAGTTGGAAGTAATATTATGATCAAAATATCATTATGATAAAACAGCCTCCATCTGTTAAAATTAAACATTCAAGAATCGTTCTTCTAAGATACAATATTTACCAAGCGCACAAAACAAGTAATTTCAGCTCGTAATTTTTTCTGTGTCTTAAAAAAAAATAATCTTCTAGACAGGAAAGCTTAGTTATTTAAATAAATATTAACTCTGTTATTTCCTGTTTTTAAAAGTATTTCTTCCAAGATAGAAAAACAATTTGAAATCATAGCGCAATGTTATGCTTAAGTGCCCAATTAGAGCATTTCCATACAACTAAAATGCCTGACAGTTATTAGTACTGCTACGTCCTCTACTACCCATATATCCAAGATAATTGCCTACTCCTCTAATATT
The DNA here is from genome assembly GCF_027579735.1 of Bombina bombina. NCBI lineage: Eukaryota > Metazoa > Chordata > Amphibia > Anura > Bombinatoridae > Bombina > Bombina bombina. The sequence goes on from NC_069506.1 coordinate 45,696,277, forward strand.
AATCTTGATTTATCAACCAAGCACGGTTACTGTCTTGCTAATAGAAAACCTAATAATATTCTAGCATGTAAACCTCAAACTCCCACTTATGCATGGCAGATCTTAAAGATATTGTACCACAAGTCAAGGTAATGCTACATTATTTTGATGTCTACCAATACCTAGAGCCTTATCATCCAGCCTGAAACACAGAAATGATGATTTATTATCTAATATCCACTAGCTTCCCCTTAAAAAGCTTCATTGATTAATGTTTTCTCAAAGCCGGATATATAACAAATAAAAAACAATACCAAATATCACAGAAAGCGTAAAGCTTTTGTTGTATGTTTGATGTCACAAACAAAATAGACTAGATGATGTTATAAGGGAATAAGCTACCTAATGGATGAATGTACTTTATGATTAGAGACACCGGGAAACTGCAATTTCAGACTGTTTCTAGTATATGTGATCACAACATCACCGATCTACAAAGAGAAACACATTATACGGATGCAATTGGATGAAGGTTAAAATTAAAGGTCAGTCTGGTCCCAATAGGTGAAAAAAAGTGCAATTACACTCGTATGGGTTTGGAAAACAGTAACAATGAATAAACTCAATTGAAAAATATAGGTCAGGCTGGTTTTGATAGGTTAGAAAAGACACAATTATATTCATATAGGTTTAGAAAACAGTAACAAAGTGAGAACTCAATTGAGGTTCTATAGCATGGATCCAATTACTGTGAACATATTCTTTGTTATAGTCTCAAAGTCATCCTGCGCACTGTTGCTCCAAAATCCTTTTTTAACAAGCAGCGACCAGAAAATAACAAATCCTATGGGGTTTTAACTTCCAAAGAATTGCTTTTAAACCCAAAGCTACATTATTTTAAGTGGATAGTAATGTGTAGCAAAACATAAATAATTATAAATAAAATGGATGTTTTCAAAGTCAATAGATGTCCACAAAGAAAGAAACAGATATTAATAAATTAGTTTTAGTAATATCAGTTATTAATATATTTGAACAAGAATAAAGATATTAAAAATACTTTGAAACAAAGAGTGGCTATTTTTTTTAAAAAGCTTAAAGGGACACTGAACCCATTTTTTTTTTCTTTAATCAATATGATAGAGCATGCAATTTCAAGCAACTTTATAATTGACTCCAATTATCAATTATTCTTCGTTCTCTTGCTATCTTTATTTAAAAAGCAGTAATATAAAGCTTAAGAGACAGACTATTTTAACCTGGGTTATGCTTGCTTATGGTTTGCTAAATGAAGCCACCAATAAGCAAGCTCTATCCAGGGTGCTGAACCTAAAATGGGCTGGCTTCTAAGCTTTAAGTTCCTGCTTTTTAAATAAACATAGCAAAAGCACAAAGAAAAATTGATAGTAGGAGTAAATTAGAAAGTTGCTTAAAATTACATGCTCTATTTGAATCATTAAAGGGACAGTCTACACCAGAATTGTTATTGTTTTAAAAGATAGATAATCCCTTTTTTACCCATTCCCCAGTTTTGCATAACCAACACAGTTATATTAATGTACTTTTTACCTTTGTGATTATCTTGTATCTAAGCCTCTGCAAACTGCCCCTTTATTTCAGTTCTTTTGACAGACTTGCAGTTTAGCCAATCAGTGATAGCTCCCAGGTAACTTCACGTGCATGAGCACAGTGTTATCTATATGAAAAACATGAACTAACACCCTCTAGTGGTGAAAAACCTGTTAAAATGCAAGAGACGGACTTCAAGGTCTAAGAAATTAGCATATGAACCTCCTAGGTTAAGCTTTCAACTAAGAATACTAAACAAAACAAAGCAAAATTGGTGATAAAAGTAAATTGGAAAATGGTTTAATATTGCATGCCCTATCTGAATCATGAAAGTTTGTTTTGGACTAGACTGTCCCTTTAAAGAAAAAATTTGGGTTTAGTATCCCTTTAAACTCTTTCCACGAAAGTCTTCAATAAAGGGACAGTAAAGTCAAAATTATTAATGATTCAGACAGAACATACGATTTTAAATAACTTTTGAATTTACCTCTTTTTCAATTTAGCTTAAATGGATATGAAACCCAATATTTGTTCCTTAATGATTCAGATAAAGCAGCAATTTTAAGTAACTTTCGAAGGGAAATTGATAATAGGAGTAAATTAGAACGTTGCTTAAAATTGCATGCTCTATTTGAATCATGAAATTAAAAAATATTGGGTTTAATGTCCCTTTAATTCTCTTGGTAACCTTTATTGAAGAATAGGTTTAGGAACAGCAATGCACTACTAAGTGAACACAGCTGGTTAGCAAATAAACTAGAGACATATATTTCATCTCTAATATTACAGCTACATAGAGGGGGGAAAAAAGATCTACCACATGAGTGCAGATGTACTTTGCTATAATATACATATCCTTATGGGTCAAGTCATATGCATTTTGTTGTGCTTATTCAAAAACAAATCATTGTGGCCCATAATTTATGTTTATATGAGCTCTTCATATAAACCATGTAAAAGGTTGTATATTTATTTAAAAACCTTAAAGGACCACTCAATGCAGTAGAATTACATAATTAACTAGTACATAATAAAACAGACAATGCAATAGCACTTCATTTCAAATAAGCAGTAGATTTTTTTCTAACAAATTTATTTTTTTTTCTCCCATTTTCCGGCCTCCTGTATCATGTGACAGACATCAGCCAATCACAGACTAGTATACGTATACCCTGTGAGCTTGTGCCCATGCTCAGTGGAATCTTGTTCCCCAGAAAGTGTAAATATAAAAAGACTGTGAAAAATTTGATAATAGAAGTAAATTGGAAAGTGTCTTAAATTTGCTGCTCTAACTGAATCATAAAAGTTTATTTTGACTTGAGTGTCCCTTTAACAAAGCTCGAACCTTTGTGTGGAAAAAAAAATATTTAAGCATCAATAAATTATGTAAAATGGCTCCCTTTTATGATATCGTTTTATGTAATTGTTGTTGGTGTTGAGCGTTTGGTGAAGATGCAGAAATGTCATTTTTAATAATAGTTAAAAATAATTTTTATATCAAAGCTGCAATTTGAAGTTTAGATTGATTTTGGAACATTTGCTTCTTCTAATTCTATTTCAATTTTAGTATATTTGGGATGCCGCCTTTGGGTACTTTCCAAACCAACAAAAAGGCACTAAAGAAAACCTAAAGCAATTCTTAAAGTTTATTAAAAAATCAACTTAAAATAGTGAATTTAAAAAATTAAATATAAGAGTCCACTATTCAATTAAAATGTATATGGTTTACGCTCAAACCAATCTCTACTCCAAGTACTTTGAGTAGAGAGTTCATTTGTTCGCACCCATTATCTGCATCTTTGATAGCTCTAGACTGCTTTTCTATATACTGTCATAATAACACACGTGTGGATCTTGATGCCTCGTGTTAGGCTCGCCAACCGCTGCTTCATAAACTGTCCGCCTGCTCTGAGGCGGCGGACAGAAATCAACCTGATCGAATACGATCGGGTTGATTGGCACCCCCTGCTAGTAGCCGATTGGTCGTGAATGATAAATGCTGAGAGCGTATACTGTCGGCATTTATTGATGTGCAGCGGACATGATACGCTACATCGTATCATGTCCGCTCGCACCATAGTAAATAGGCCCCAAAGGTTCTAGTCCCCTCAAAGCATTTGTATTTTTCTATTTTTAATTTTAAATAGTATTGTAAAACAGGGATGATATTCAAATATCATAAACAAAGATATTCATAGTGAATTTTGAGCTAAGTTTAAGGAGAAACACATGAGCATTGAAAATAATTTACAAAGAGAGTTAACCAGAGCTCTGTGGACGCACTGTCGCAACTCACATTAACTTAATTGTGCTCAAGCAAGTGCATTAACTTTTAACTTGTAATACGAGCGCTACATCCGTGATAAACCCCGTATCGGGGTGCATGTAACTGTTAGCACGCCACTTGGAATCTGACCCTTAAAGGGACACTGAACCCAAATTTTTTATTTTGTGATTCAGATAGAGCATGCCATTTTAAGCAACTTTCTAATTTATTCCTATTATCAAATATTCTTCATTCTCTTGGTATCTTTATTTGAAAAGCAAGAATGTAAGTTTAGATGCCGGCCCATTTTTGGTGAACAACCTGCGTTGTTCTTGCTGATTGGTGGATAAATTCACCCACCAATAAACAAGTGCTGTACAGGGTCTGAATTAAAAATTGGCTGGCTCCTTAGCTTAGATGCCTTCTTTTTCAATTAAAGATAGCAAGAGAACGAGGAAAAATTGATAATTGGAGTAAATTAGAAAGTTGCTTAAAATTGCATGCTCTATCTGAATCACGAAAGAAGAAATTTTGGTTCAGTGTCCTTTTAACCTTTGTGTATCATGGATTTACTTCTGTATGTGATTGAAAATCTTTGCTTCAGTGAAATTCACATTTTCAAAACATGCCCTAGACAGGTACATTTTTAATAGGTAAATGTTTATGCAGAAATGATGAATAACTACTTTAACTATTTGGCTTCAAGTGATTTAGAACATTTTTATGTTATATAGTCATGTGTTAACATTCCTTTTACAGAACCAACTTAATGGCAGAACACATGTCAAGGGGAACATTTGTTCTATGAATAAAAGTCAATATTGCAACATTCATCCTGCTTAAAATATTCCTTAAAGGTTAATGTGATAAAGCACATTTACTAAGTGGAGTGGTACGGAAGATTAAGAATGATAAATGTTAGTGCTATGCTACAACTTGGATTCCAGGTAATCTGCTTCATAACATCACAAAACTGTAGCTTTAAACAATTGTTAAATATAATCCTCTAGTTTTCATTTGGCGAATCTTTCACGTTGGGAACCTTATGGTGGAAACATATGTTTGCACTGATGAGACCAAAACGCCTCTCTACAATCTGTATTACTATAGTAAAAATAAAAGGTGTAAGAATGTATTGCTATCTCCAGAAATTACTGGAATATGTGAAAGGAGTTATAAACAGTCATTTCATTTATTTAAAACATGAATTTTCTTAGGAGGAAATTGATTTACATAATGCACATTCATATATACTTCATAAGCAATTGTGCGCATACTCATCAAATCTTAATAGTCTATTTCATCAAAATTAAACAACACATGTTAATAATATATAGTAACTGACTGTCGTATCTCAAGAATGAACAAAGGAGACCAAAATCTCATAAAAACAAAAATATAAAATACATTTATTAGTTCTAAACAGATAAAAATTCAGGAAATCATGCTCGTTTTCTCTTATATACATATATTTGCTCAATAATTAGATTCCATTACTTCTCCTGAGAAATGATAAGAAAGTGCTGTTTCAATTTAGACACATCATTACCCAGCTGATGGTTGAAAAAATATACCTAGTAAAAAACTAATTTTATTTTAATAACTATTTACTTGATAAATGTTTCTTTCCTTAAACCAATTAGATATCTGGCTAAAACATTATTTTCCAGAAAAATATTTATTTGCAGTTTAATCTATATCAGGTGGGCATCCAAAACAAGCATGTTTTTAAGTTATATGATGAGCATATTCAATAACGTGTGGTGCTTTATTTTGCACTCAACCTTGCCCCAAAAAATAATGTACAACAGGGTATTAGAAGCCATTGTTTAAAATGAATTTTAAAACATTTTAAAAGCACCTATCACATAATTAGCGTGCTCTATACTTTTACAAGGGTAAACTGTAGTAGTCTGCTCATTGACCTATAATTACAAGACATCAGTTAAAGGGACAGTCCACACCAGAATTGTCATTGTTTGAAAAAGATAGATAATCCCTTTATTACCCATTCCCCAGTTTTGCATAACCAACACTTTTATAATAATATACTTTTTACTTTGGTGATTACCTTGTAGCTAAGCCTCTGCAGCCCCTTATTTCTGTTCTTTTTACAGACTTGCATTTTAGCCAGTCAGTGCTGACTCAAGGGAGTGAGCACAATGTTATCTTTATAGCAAACATGAACTCGCACTGTCTAGCTGTGAAAAACTGTCAAAATGAATTGAGATAAGAGGCAGCCTTTAAGGGCTTAGAAATTAGCATATGAGCCTACCTAGGTTTAGCTTTCAACAAAATACCAAGGGAACAAAGCAAATTTGATGATAAAAGTACATTTGAAAGTTGGTTAAAATGACATGCCCTATCTGAACCATGAAAGTTTAATTTTGACTTTACTGTCCCTTTAAGTGCTGTACTCATGTGCAAGCTGAAATACCCATTAGAATTTAGGGCTTTTTAAAACTATATTAAATGGTATTGCTTGATATTGTGCATTCAAAAATATGATAAGTGTATAGAAAAAAAAAATGAACCAAAAATTATATTATTTGAGCGAAAGGCAAATCTGCACCAGATAAATGATTTTGCCATTAATGAAAATGTGTTTGTCCAGCAAAGTTAAACTTTAACATGGAATAAATGATGTAATATTTCAGTTCTGGCAATGATGTTGTAATATTGGCAATAATCTTGTACTTACCTCTAGAAAGTGTTTCCATGTTACGCCTGTGCCCAGTCATGATAACTGCCAATAAATACCCATAGTGCATTACAACTAATGCTATTATGGTACCTCTGTATCGGAAGATCCAACTCCAGATAGCGTTTCTCCAAGTGCTGTCTTCTTTGTTGCCAGTTTCCTGCTTCGTTCTTGCATGGTTTCTGGACTCCTTGATTATCTCCTGGTTACAGTACTTCTGCTTCTCCCCTTTGGCCCTGACATCTGTGTCTAAATGACCCTCTTGGTTTGACCTCATCCTGACCTCAGCCAGGCACCTGATTCCTTCATTGGTAACCCTTCTATCAGTTATTCAACAGTGACAGCATCCATACTCACACCCTCAACAGGAAGACCTGTTCTTCTCTAGGGACCTATTGGCATGCTTTTCTATGCAAACTGGATCAAGCTCATCAACTTGGGTAAACGCTACTGTTTATTACAATAACAAAGTTTTATCAATGTCAGGAATTCTATTAATTCAAATGGGAGACATGAATTCTCTTTTTCATATTGTAGCTGAAGGCATGTTACAGTATATTTCTTGTTAGAGACTATTAATATTCCTGTTATGATTGATGAATGGTAAAGTGGGATGTCTTACACCTAGAGCTAAAATAGCTGGCAGACTTACAAGACTAATCAGTATTATCCAGAGTAATGGGGGGAAATCTATTGTTATCATGAGTGCACATCACTTTATATCGTTATTGTCATCATCATCAAGATCTACAGCATCATAATCATTATCAAAACATGAATAAACACAGCACATACATAGTAATAATATACAGTATACCATGTTTAAAATATTAATAAGCAGGATAATAAAAATATATATTTTAATATAATAGAACAAGAAGTCAGTATGTTATTTTTATTTTTACTTAGCCTGAAGAAAGTTGTCCAAGCAAAGTCCTGGGGCGACAATGGCCCTCCATAAGAATTTATCTAGACCTCCAGGTTTCCCCACTGAAAACTGTGTCTCTGAAAACAATAAAACTTTAATACATCTATTGGCCTATTAATTTAAAAGTTGTATGTATGTGTATATATATATATATATACACACACGCGCACACACACACTTACATGCACATATACAAGCACACACACACACATACACACACAAGCATATATATATACACATACATAGTCACATACAACACATACTCAGACACATACACATTACACATGCATACACAAACACAAATATTTACCACACACGCATACATATACACTTATACAACTCATCTTAACACACACATAGACACAAACATAAAACACACACACATACATACACACTCACATACATAGACACACACACAAGCACATATACACAGACATACACACACAAACATACACACACACACAAAACACGCATACACACACACATACTTTTCTCTAATTTGATTAATCAGCGAAATGAAAATAAACATTTTTGTCAAATCTGCAGCAATTAATCCTTCAGAATAGGCAAATGTGGCAAATATTAGTTATTTTTGACTGGAAGTCAAATTCATTAACCTCAGCATACTGCCAAATGCTTCAAATTGCCTAGACAAGCTACAGTCTACACAGTGATTTTTTAGAGCAATGCACAAAGTAATTTGTAGATGCCCCTAATTGGCCACAATCAAAGCAGAGAACATAAACATGCTTGTCAGCGTTTTCCTAAAATTTTTAACATAATGTGCAAATAATAAAAAGGTACATAATGGCATAAAGTAGAATGTACTGGAGTGTATGTCAATTTAAACAGAAGCATTTATCCAATATTCTTCTATTATCAAAAATGCTTCTAGAAAACTTTATTACTGTTTAGGCGACTCAAGCATATATGCTGAAGTGCCTTGTGCAGCAGTAGTCAAACACCACACCTGCTCAGAAAGTTGGGGGGTGTATTATTCAAATACAGTAGTTGCTAATGCAATACCTGTCATTGGTGTGGTGCTTCTTTTTAATACCAAAATGCAATCATAAACATTTCAGTTCTGTCGTGTGTGTGTGTGTGTGTGTGCGTGTAGGTGTGTGTGTCTGTAAGTGTGTATGTATATATGTGTGTATATATGACACACAGAGAAAACCTATTTTGGAAAGGACCTTGACGTGGTACCTGAGCTTGTCCCATTTGGCCAGATGCGGTGACTAACCTTTCCATTTTTGCTTTTAAATCTTAGCTGAGAACTTTTAAGTGAGTGCTGGGTTTTCTCTGTGTGTTGTATTAATTTGTTTTGTAATTTTCCCTATGGTTCTTGCACCCAGACCTGTCTGGGGTTAACTGCTTGTGGCTCTGGGGACAGCACAGCTTCCTGTGAGTGCCAGTGGCACCCAGGGCTGAGCATGTTGCAGGGTCATGGGATGTGTACCCGGTCCGGTATGAGAGTGCAGTTACCTTCCGTGTTTTGTATATGTCTAGGGTGATTACATATTCCTGTGCACCCTTCCCTTGTTTTCAGTTTGTTTGGATTTGAAAGCTTGCATTGTGTGGCTGTTTTAGGGTCTCAGGTATTGGAAAGGACCTTGACGTGGTACCTGAGCTTGTCCCATTTGGCCAGATGCGGTGACTAACCTTTCCATTTTTGCTTTTAAATCTTAGCTGAGAGCTTGTAAGTGAGTGCTGGGTTTTCTCTGTGTGTTGTATTAATTAATTTTGTAATTTTCCCTATGGTTCTTGCACCCAGACCTGTCTGGGGTTAACTGCTTGTGGCTCTGGGGACAGCACAGCTTCCTGTGAGTGTCAGTGGCACCCAGGGCTGAGCATGTTGCAGGGTCATGGGATGTGTACCCGGTCCGGTATGAGAGTGCAGTTCCCTTCCGTGTTTTGTGTGTATATATGTGTGTATGTATGTGTGTGTAGGGGTGTCTGTGTGTGTTTAGGAGTATATCTATGTGTGTGTGTGTGTGTGTATGTGTGTAGGTGTGTCTGTATGCAGGTATGTATGTGTATGTGTGCACTGTGTATGTGTGTGTAGATGTGTGTGTGTGTAGGTGTGCGTGTGTATTTGTGTGTATATGTGTGTGTGACTGTGGGGGATATTTATCAAAGCGTCAACTATGTTGCGCTCGCCTAACATCAAAAAACATTGCGGCCGCGGATCTCAATACGCTCTCCTTATTTAAAAAAAAAAAAGTAATCTGCAATAGAGCTAAATGCCCTTTTAAGAGCAATGCCCATACAAATGCCCTTTTCAGGGCAATGGGGAGCTTAGGTCCTCGTCGAGGGACAAGATGCTGATAATCAATATTTCAGGCAAGACACTAACAGGGACACAAGCAGAGGTACTGGAAAAGGGACTATCCTTTTGCAAAATGGAAAAATGTAATTTTTTTAAGTTAGACCAAGATCTTTTCAGGTTTAATAGAAGCTTGAAACTAAAGTCTTTTTTTCCAAAAGTGACTCTGTTAGGGGGTCAAATAATGTTTCAAATGTTTCACATACTGAAGAGCTAGCAATTAAAACACTGGGTTTGAGAAATAAAAGTGTGTTTACACCAGCAGTTTATGACTGTAGCATCAATGTATTTATGAAACTTGTTAAAAGAGATGTGGCTTGTTTTAGAACACATTGTGATAAGAAGGGCTAGTCATTTACACTCAATATGTCCAAACAGGAGAACTTGGCATTAAGAGCGCTAAATAATGAGAAAAAGCTTATTTATAAACAGGCGGACAAGGGTGGGGCAACTGTAATACTAGATAAAATATATTACGTTAATGAGATTAAAGCACAGTTGTCTAATGTTGAGGTGTATATACCTCTATCTTATGACCCTTCTAAAAAAATCCAGTTGGATATCCAAAGATGTGTACAGAGAGCATTCCTTAATGGTATCATTGATAATGACACTAAGAAATTTCTAATTAAAGATGAGTTTACTATTCCAGTCTTTTATACACTCCCCAAAGTGCATAAAAATCTAAAGGCACCCCCAGGACGTCCAATTGTGGCAGGTACTGACTCCATCTTCACCAATATTTCCATATACCTGGATAGATTGTTAAGATCATTTGTAATACAGTCTATGTCCTTTATTAAAGATACAAATGATTTCTTGGATAAAATTAACAATTTATCTGGGCCAATGGATAAATGTATACTTTACAGCTTGGATATCGTTAGTCTCTACACCTCAATACCCCATACTAGTGGCTTAGATACAGTACAATTTGTGCTTGCAAAGAGTAATAGATTTTCATTAGAACAACAGCAATTTATAATTGAGTTACTAGAGATTATTCTGTATTGTAATTATTTTCGGTTCGAAGATACGTACTATGTACAAAAACAGGGTACAGCTATGGGGTCCAACATCGCCCCTACCTATGCAAATATCTTTATGAGTATTTTTGAAGAGAAGTTTGTATATGAGAATAGATTGTTTCAGCTATGTGGCGCCACCTGGTGGCGATACATAGATGATATTTTTGGCATTTGGTGGGGCGACGTTGGGTCCCTACAGAGGTTTGTTTCAGAGTTAAACTCTGCAACAAGGAATATGAAGTTCACACTATCCTGGAGTGAGCAGCATATAAACTTTTTGGATACTAAAGTATACAAGGATGGTATGACATTAAAAACTGACCTGTATAGGAAACAAACAGATAAAAACAGCCTTTTACATTATACTAGTGCTCATGCCCCTGCATTAATTAAGTCACTACCATTTAGTCAAATGCTGAGAGTGAAAAGAATTGTTACAGATGGTATACACAGGGTACTCACATGTATAGAAGGCAATCAGTTATGCCTATAGAGACAGGCTGGATTTTAACAGCAATCCAGCTGGCTGATCCAGGATACAAGGGCAGGATACTGGTATAAGGGGATCACCCCTTAAACGTAGCATAGCAATAGACCATACACAGCACTCAGAGAAGGTAAAAATAAACACACATTTATTAAAAAGTATATAAAAAATTTTTATAAAAATCTACCACTCATATTGGTGCCAAATAAGTTATGGCTAGTGGAAAAACAGTGCGACGCGTTTCTCATATAGACTGTTTCCTCAGGCATGTTTCTCATCAGATGTTTTTCCACTAGCCATAACTTATTTGGCATGTGCCGTGTATGGTCTATTGCTATGCTACGTTTAAGGGGTGATCCCCTTATACCAGTATCCTGCCCTTGTATCCTGGATCAGCCAGCTGGATTGCTGTTAAAATCCAGCCTGTCTCTATAGGCATAACTGATTGCCTTCTATACATGTGAGTACCCTGTGTTTACCATCTGTAACAGTGCTCCAGAATCACCATTGATCTGCACCATTGGCACCTCTATCTATTGTCTCTTTCTACAGATTGCCTTCTATTGGATGCCGTTAGAGAGCTGCCCTTATGATCAGCTAGCTGGACTGCTGTTGAAATCCAGCTTGCTCCTATTGGCATAACTGTTTACCTTATATACAAGTGAGTACCCTGTGTTCGCTCTACATCAGCTATATATAAGATTCATCATTGATCTGCACCATTGGCGCCTCTTCCCTTTGTGCTTTTTTCCTGAGTGAAAAGAATTGTGGGTGATGATACTCTGGCTCAGGTGAGGCTTAAGGAATTGGAGGATAGATTTGTAGAGCGTGGATATCCACAGAAAATGATAGATGAGGTTACCAAAAGAGTACTGCTAACACCGAAAGGAAGAGTTAATACAGAGAATAATAGACAGAAAAAAGACCCTGACAGGATGGTGTTTATTACAGACTATAATGCCTGTAGTCCTAAAATACAAAGGATTATTCGTAAACATTGGCATATTCTGACTGAGTGTAATCCTGAGGTGAAAGCGTTTAGACAACCCCCTATGCCTGCCTATACTAGGCTTCCTAGCCTAAGAGACAAGTTAATTAGGGCAGATGTAGGTAGTGTAAAGAAGACTAAACAGAGCTTTATTACATCTAAGAATAATGGTTGTTATCCCTGCCTTAATTGTTCGAACTGCAATAATTTGATAAGAGGGGATTTTTTTTACTCACCCCCTAACGGGTCAGAAATTTGGAATCAAAGGATACTATAATTGTAATGCCACTTATGTTATTTATTTGATTAAATGCCCATGTGGTATAATTTATATTGGCGAGACGACCCAAAGGGTCAGGGATAGAATCCTACAACACAAATCGAATATCAGAAATGGTGACCTTAATGCCCCTGTAGCATATCACTTTGTAGAGAAGAGTCATACAGTCTCACAATTAAGATTCCAGATTATTGATTATATACCTATCCCAAGGAGAGGGGGGAACAGGGAACTTCTCCTTAAAAAGAGAGAAGCACTTTGGATCAATAAATTAGAACTAATTCCCAAAGGGATGAATAGGGAAATTGATTTGAGTGTATTTATATAAAGGCTGGTTTTAAGGAGAATTTGAAGTGAAAAGTTAAACATTGTCTTTGATGTAATCCTTATATTAGAACTGCCTTCTCCACTTCTGTATGATTATGTTTTAAATTATAAAAGATTTTTTAATATTTGCAATATTTACAGGTGTTGACCACTGGGTGTCAGTGTTTAGAAATAAAGAATTGTAAAGTATACCTGAAGGTGTTAATCTAAGAGGTGTGGTCACACCTGGTTGTAGGTATTTAAGTTTGTGTGTAATTATTCATTTTGTATGAACATGAATAATGGTACATAACCTGAAACATCGTTCTGTTCCATTGCTGTTTGCTATCCTTGTGACATGGAATAAAGAAAAAGATTGGAAATACTACAGTGGTGTTGTTGTGATTTTGTTTATTAGTTTTTTTTAGTTAGGGTTTTATTTGGGGGGTTGGTTGTGTGGGCGGTGGGTTTTACTGTTGGGGGGGTGTTTATTTGTTTTTACAGGTAAAAGAGCTGATTTCTTTGGGGTAATGCTCCGCAAAAGGCCCTTTTAAGGGCTATTGGTAGTTTAGTTTAGGCTAGGGTTTTTTTGTTTTTTTTTGAGGGGGCTTTTTTATTTTGATAGGGCTATTAGATTAGGTGTAATTAGTTTAAATATCTTGTAATTTGTTTTTTATTTTGTGTAATTTAATGTTTGTTTGTTTTATGTAATTTAATTTATGTAATTGTATTTAATTTAGGTAATTTATTTAATTTAGGTAATTTATTGATTTGTACTGTAAGGTTAGGTGTTAGTGTAACTAAGGTTAGGTTTTATTTTACAGGTAAATTTGTATTTATTTTAACTAGGTAGTTAGTAAATAGTTAATAACTATTTAGTAACTATTCTACCTAGTTAAAATAAATACAAACTTGCCTGTAAAATAAAAATAAACCCTAAGCTAGCTACAATGTAACTATTAGTTATATTGTAGCTAGCTTAGGGTTTATTTTATATGTAAGTATTTAGTTTTAAATAGGAATTATTTAGTTATTAATAGTAGATTTTATTTAGATTTATTTTAATTATATTTGTTAGGGGGTGTTAGGGTTAGGGTTAGACTTAGTTTTAGGGGTTAATAAATTTAGTATAGTGGCGGCGACGTTGGGCGCAGCAGATTAGGGGTTAATAAATGTAGGTAGGTGGCGGCGATGTTAGGGGTTAATAATATTTAACTAGTGTTTGTGATGTGGGAGTGCAGCGGTTTAGGGGTTAATAAGTATAATGTAGGTGGCGGCAATGTCCGGAGCGGCAGATTAGGGGTTCATAAGTATAATGTAGGTGGCGGCGATGTCAGGGCGGCAGATTAGGGGTTAATAAGTGTAAGATTAGGGGTGTTTAGACTCGGGGTTCATGTTAGGGTGTTAGGTGTAAACATAAAATTTGTTTACCCATAGGAATCAATGGGGCTGCTTTTTTGCAGGTGTTAGGCTTTTTTTCAGCCGGCTCTCCCCATTGATATCTAAGGGGAAATCGTGCACGAGCATGTGAAACCAGCTCACCGCTGAATTAAGCAGCGCTAGTATTGGAGTGCGGTATGGAGCACAATTTTGCTCTACGCTCACTTCTTGTCTTTTGCTGCCGGGTTTATAAAAACCTATAATACCAGTGCTGTAGGCGAGTGGTGACAATAACGTGCAAGTTAGCACCGCACCCCTCTTACCGCAAAACTCGTAATCTAGCCGATATATTTTTATTATATGATCACACAACACTTTCAAGAATTCATTACAATTTTTTTTTGTAGACTACGACAAATTTTGAGAATCGCCCTAATCCAATATTTTAGTTGCTATGCTAACAATACTGAATGTACTTTTTCGGATATGTTTTAACTCGAGCTTTTATTCTCATGGAGACAGTGTTTTGATTTTTTTTGTAATATCTTTTGAAATAGCTCTTTACAAACCTAAGATTATTAACATTAAAATGGTGCAAAATTTTTCGTTGACAGAACTTCCCACCAGAGACAGGAGCTGTTCAGAAAAGCTTCCTCTTGTTGCGGATTATTAACCGCTGCCAGCAGGTTTAAACATTGATGCCTGGCACATCGGATAAATGCCACTTTTTTCACAGGTTGTAATAATGATGATAAATTATCCATATTTCATTTATATTGCTGCTACATTGCCTTCGCTCCATTAAATTTGCTCATAACAATGTAACAAATTGCAGTTCTATTTAAAATTGGCAGTAAAGGGTTAATGTGGTGTATTTCCACTGCACAGCTGCTTTAGCAGACCATAAAAAAGCACTAAGCACTCATAATATTGACAAGCAGTTAAATGTACTACAAACAAAACTGATCCTAACACCTTACTAATTTTGGTCACATGTATTAAAGAAAATGACCAGCAATATAGTTTGAAAATGAAGTCTGTGTACAATAATGAACTCATAATGAGATAATGCCCTCTTCTCCCACGCAACAATAAATATTTTATACATTAAAGAATCACACTTAAATATAAAACCGCACCAATAACAAAACCATTAGACTGCGAAGATCTGATTTGTGATCTGACTTTAATTTGAACTGTAAATATAAATATATAACACTTTACAAGTAGTTTATGCCCCTCCATGTCCCAGGAAAGGGATTTAGTGCAAATTGCATAGTCTACTAAATTTTCTTCATAATTACATGTCCTTCATCAATATGCAAATAACAGATACACTGGGTGTAAAGTCGCATTGCGGCCGATCTATCACGGCCCGAATACTCCTGTTTCCGCACGAGCCTTCAGGCTCGTCGGAAACAGGAGTTAAGAAGCAGCGGTCTTAAGACTGCTGCTCCTTAACTCATACGCTTCCTCTGAGGTGGCGGACATCAATCCACCCGATCTCATACGATTGGGTTGATTGACACCCCCTGCTAGTGGCCGATTGGCTGCAAATCTGCAGGGGGCGGCACCAGAACTGCTTGTGCAATGATAAATGCCAACAGCATATGCTGTCAAGTGTCCGCCAGACACTTGATAAATCAGCCCCTTAGAATTCAGAGACAGACACATCTATGATATTATCCTGTGAATTAATCTATTTATTGTCTATCTGTCTGTCTGTCTGTCAAGTCTATTGTCTATTTTTCTTATATATAACAACTCTATTTGTCTACCTGGTTATCTTACCTGTCTGCCTATCTATCTATCCTTCTATCTTTCTAAATTTCTACATGCAAAACACTACAGAAGCATTAAAGGGACATAATGTCATAGCATACATCAGCAGTTAAAGGGACAGTTTACTCAAAAAAATTCTCCCCTTTAATTTGTTCCCAAAGATCCACTTTACCTGTTGGGGTGTATTAAATTGTTTATAAGTATTTCTATTGCCCTTATATTGGCATTTGAAATAGTTTATGTAGCCTGTGGTATCCACACCTATCCTTAAAGTTTTTGGCCTCGAGGCCAAGCTGTGTTAACAAAGCCAGTAGAAGAGATTACACTCCCAGTGGGTTATAGTAGAGATAATGTAATAAAATGTTAATTTTCCATTGTTCTCTCAAAGTATTGGTGATTTGTTTATGGACAGATATAAGATAAAGAAGCAGGTATATGTACACAATGTGATAAAGTAATGAGATCTGATTATACCTACAAGCTCAACCCATTTTATTAGGTTGTGGCTTCAAAACACAAAACCAGCTAATTCATATACACAAATAAGCCTTAAAAAGGCAAATCTCATACATTGTATACTCTGCAGCTGGTAAAAAAAAGTAATTGGAAACACATTTAAGGAAAAACAATTTTATAGTATACTGTCCCTTTAAGCACTGCATTCAAAAATAAATGTTTAAATTCATTTAACACTGCCATTCTGTATTTCTGTTCTTTTACAAAACTATGCAAATCAAGAGCAAGTCAGCTATAAACCTTTTGAAATCCTAGGAAATGTATGTTCCCAGTCTCCTTTGCTGTGGCCAATTAGCAGCAAGTAAATAAGCTTGTGCTTTGAGCTAACTAATCACTTTGTAGAATGTTACAGGCTCAGGTAACTGCTGCAATACTTTAATATATATATATACACACACAACCAAATAAAAGCCACCCAAGATAGACAAACAATATTGACTTAGATGATGTGATTGGTAAAAGCAGAAAGAAAACTTAATGCTAACAGATAAAGGTAGGATCCCAGAACAAAAGAAAATAAGTAACTTTCAAACCACAAACAACAAACAGAAGGGTCATTTGAAGCTTGGTTGACTGATCGTCATTATAAATTGTTGTGCATAGAACAGAACACATTGAGGCATATTTAACAAATGTCTGTCGGACCTGATCCGACAGTGCAGATCAGGTCCGACAGACATCGCTGAATGCGGAGAGCAATACACTCTCCATATTCAGCATTGCACCAGCAGTTCACAAGAGCTGCTGGTGCAACGCCGCCCCCTGCAGACTCTCGGCCAATGGGCCGCCAGCAGGGGGTGTCAATCAACCCGATCGTACTCGATCGGGTTGATTTCCGGCGATTCCTGTCTGCCTCATCAGAGCAGGCGGACAGGTTATGGAGCAGCGGTCTTTGTTTCTGGCGAGCCTGCAGGCTCGCCAGAAACACGGGGCCTTAAGCTCCGTATGGAGCTTGATAGATAGGCCTCTATGGCTGACCTCTACATACTCCTAAAACAAATAAAGCATTCCCTACACTATCTTTTAGGATCTTCCGAATGCATTCTAAATAGACAAACCACTGATGCTGTCACATCACATGAGGAGCATAGAGAGCGTGAGCTGCTGGTCAAAGCCGCAAATCAGAAACTAAAGATAAGATTTGCAACAAACTCTGAAAAAATGTATAGCTTGAGCGGTACTCCGGGAGCTTGGAGAGAAAGGAGAGGGGTAAAAGATAAGAGTACAGTATATTTATGAGACAACAGCCGCCTCCCTGAGCAGTGTGTTGGGCGATCCCTACCCATCCATCTTTCACTCGCAAGACAAGGATGATTTCAAAATAGAGTAAATATTATTTTTTATTAAAAAAATTGATAAAAAATTATTCGCTTACAAGGGTGTTAGCTATAGATGAGGCCAGTTCAAAAGGTATTATTTAGCAAAAAAATAAAGATAATCGCTGCAAACTTTATAGCAGCAGTAGTTTTAGTTATGCTGTGAGCGCAATGTCTACATGCGTGCACGTTCACAGCAATAAGCACAGACTTCCAGGTTTGTCAACATAGCTTTCAGCCATGTTGGCACGGAGCGGTCAGAAAGTGAAGTCAATGTTAAAAAACAAACAAAAAGGAAAACCTATAATAAAAAGAAAAAGGGATTTGCATTTAGAAAAAAAACAAAAAAACATTATGAATAAAAAACAAACAAAACCATAATGACAAGTGTTTAAAGTCCCTTTAAATAACATAGAAATACCCTAGCTTCTCTGAAAGGAGAAAAAAAACCAGATATTATTTTACAGTAAAAGCAGGCAATCTAAGTAATTAATGTACTGTATATTCCAATGTTCCAATGTTCTTTAAACATTTTATGGAGAGATTAAATGTTTATTCCAGCCAAAATTGGAATCCACAGGGATGCATTAAAGCTTTGAATAGAAGCATTTCTGTAATATACATGTATTAGCAAAAATGCTTCTAATAAAATCTATAGCTGTTTCAAATGTATATTTAAGTATGCACTGTGCACCAGCATTTTAAACACAGCACTTGATCAGAGAGCCTAAGATACTTGTACCATCTGGTAATGACTCAATTTGTTAATTGCTGACATGATACAAGCCCCACTGGCTCTCTGAGGAGCTGTAATATTTAAAATGCTGGTGCACTGAGAATATCAATCTTTGCTTCACATGCAGAGAAATATGTTTACACTAAACCAGTGATAACTTTTATTAGAAGCATTTCTGCAAATACATGTATATTGCAAATATGTTTCTATTCAAAGATGTAATTCATCTGTGTGCATTTAAATTTTGACCAGAATATCCCTTTAAAATGTCAGATGTCTCCCTCATGAGTCTGACGGTTATTCTGATGATTTCTGAGCGCTTGTGCATAACACTACCTACATCAAGCACAAATCATCTGTGAGTCCATACAGCTACTTTGTTCATTCATCACAGACTAGTTCTGCACACTGACAACAAGCAGTAGAATAATCCACCAGAAGATTGGGCAAATATAATGCAAATATTTATTTGCCGATCCTGCAACATCTACAGTTGCAAACATGTCTTTGAACATCCATTATGAGTATCATTTTTGATTAAGGTGATGGGTTTCATTAGATAAACACATTAATTAAAGGGATATGATTCAGATAGAACATGCAATTTTAAACAACTTTCTAATTTACTTATATTATAATTTGTTCTTTTGTTAACTTTTGTTGAAAAGTAGGGACATATACTTAGGAGCCAGTTATCGATTTTCAAGAGCACTATATGGCAGCACTATTTCCTGCCATGAAGTGCTCCAGATGCCTACCTAAGTATCTCTTCAACACAGAACATCACAGGAAATAATCAAATTTGCTAATAGAAATAAATTGGAAACTTTTTTTAAATGGTACGTTCTGTCTGAATCACAAAATAATTTCTTGGGGTTTCATATCCCTTTAAATACTCAAGTTTGTTAGAACTTTTTATTTTTGCAATCCGTCCATGTTTGCAGTAAGTGGGCAGAGGACACTGCTTGTTCATAACCCACATTTATGATTGCACAAGGAAATGCATGTGCAGAAATGCCCCCTGCTTTTGTGCCATGACCTGTCAATTACCCTGAACGAACGAGTTCAGGGTGAATTAACTCCACCACCTCTTACACCCGCTGCTTCTTAAATGGCAGTCTCCACACTCCAAAGCGTCCTCTTCAATTTAATAAACTGAGTCTTCCAGCTACATCAGGGAACTTTAAATTTGACTTTATGTCCCAATTAATGACTTTATTTGCATGTCCTGTTCACTCTACGATTACATCATTATACAGCAAAAAAAGGTGTGTTTTTTAACTTAAAAAACAAATGTATAATATTTTTAAATGCAGAATATAAATGAATTTCTAATCACCAGGAGTGGATGCAGATGTGTGCATCTAGTTTCCAAGAATTCCATCACATACATAAACTACCAATCAAAAATGTCCTCAAAAATACAGTAAATAAAATAGCTGTTCCAACAATATATATATATATATATAAATAAACTCAGCCACAAGGAGAAAAGGTTTCATCTTTCTGGGCACCAATTATCAGATGTGTCAATGCTTTTCCTTACTTTGCTAAGGATTTAAATCAATGCAGACAGCAATCCTAGCACTGGGGAAAACCTATTAGGGCAATGATTTTTATTCACAGGAGAAACTTAAGTTGAGTGACACCTAGAGAAGGAAAAATTCTGCATTTGCCAATTACTATCTGTTTAGTATTAGGATCTAGCCGTTGGCTAAATTGGCATTTGGTCAGTGAGGTATCTGAATGTAATAAACTGTGCCAAGCTCTGTTAAAGGTTAAGTTGTTGCTCTATTTTAAATCTAAAGTGTAACAGGAATCTAATTGTCATTCTTGTTTGACTGAAATTCATCTGCAAGACTTATTTGGATAAATAACAGACTGTTTTGTTAGATATAAATCCATAGCTGATAAATACAATATTAGAATGTCTGTATCTTTTTCCATATTGTACTTTTCTGCCTCTGTTTGTGAAACCTTGGTCTACCCACAGTAGAAAGCCAAAAATTGCTCATGAATAGTGTTGCCAGCTATCTGTCACAAAAATACCGGATGATATGTAGGTAGAAAGACATGCGTTGTAGGTGAGGTCCTATATTTTAAACAATTGAGCAGTGATTGTCTCCTTTTAGATGCCAGCAATACACAAATAATTAACTTGTGCTTAGCAGCCATGCTACCTCTTTGTCCACCTGTATTGCATACACAGAAGTGATTTGATTGATTTGATCTTCCTTGACGGCCGAGTTGCTCATACAGAGGAAAAAAGTATCAGCGCTATGATTATCAGAAAAAAACAAAATGAAATACAATGGACGACAACAGTATGGCTCCAAAGTAAGATGTAAAAATGAAGTCCTGATAAGAGAACCTTGATTTAAAGTGCAAAGTGCCACTCATATAGGACACCGTGGTGGAGGCAAAGATAAACCACACAGTACTTGTAAGTTCCCTTAAATGTATGAAGAGTGTCACTGTCCACTTCAGCTGTGCTGCTCACAGAGTGAAGGAAGATTTCTGGACAAAACGCCCTGAAGAAATCGTGAACACGAAAGAAACAAACAGCGCACCCGCTACTCTAAGCATAGTAGTTTAATAAAACACTGTAATTTGCGCAAGATAAAATCACACTTACAATGTGTAAATCAATATATGCATCAAAAAATAGTCCCACCGGATGTCTCCGTAGTGGTTCCGTTACCAGTTTGATTACCCGCTCCTGGTTCGTCAGATCTCCCGAGAAAGCAATCTTCAAAAGACACTCACTGTTTCCAGGGAATAAGCCGTCTATAACTCTCCAGCGGTCATATCTGTGCACACAGGAAACCAAACTACAGATGCCAAGAAGGAACCACTATGGAGACATCCGGTGGGACTATTTTGCTCATACAGGGCCAGATTATGAGTGTAGCGGTAACAGTTATGCGCAAGCAATAAGGGGTTTTTCATAGGTGTTTGCGCTCATTGGGTTTTCCACTCATATAAGTTGAAAGTAAACGTGATCACTTGAGCGCATTCACGATTTATGCTAAAAGGATTACTACATCTTCAGAGCTCTGGTTAACTGTGTCACTAAACAAAAAAGTGTCCCAAAACACATCAAAAATATATTATTATTATTATTATTCTTTATTTATAAAGCGCCGACAGATTCTGCAGCGCTGCCCATGGGTACAAGGATAACAGTACAATGGAGAAACAATACAATAAGACAAATACAGGGGGAATTGAGGGCCCTATTCCCGTAGGAACTTACAATCTTTCAAAGTAAAGTTATGTAACGGGGTTTGGCCTAGGCCCACAATTACCCCTGTGGGTCTTTACCCCAGCTACCTCCATGTGCTCTGCAGGCTGATCCTGAGTCTCCGCTACCTGGGAGTTGGGGTACATGACTGTGGCAGTGCCTCCACCTGACTGGGCATCCAGGGCAAGAATGGGTTTCCCAGACAGGAACATAATAAATAACTACAACACACACAGTAATAACAGTAAAACAGTATGAACATGTATTAAAGGATTATGGCAAATAAAAAATAAGGCAAGAAATACAGTGACTAACTAACACACCAACTCTCTCTAACCAGGCCCAGCACCCTCCCAAACCACCTGCGAACCCACCCTCAGACTTCACCCTAATGGCTGATGGGTACCAGTTGGTGCACAGAAATGTTGGGGCCCTTTAAGGTAATCCACATGCATTTAAACAGTTACAGCTCATAGGAAACTGCAATCCACAGGAAGAGCTGTTTATAAGTTTATGTGATGGACAGAATGCCATGTTAGTATGACAAGGAGAGAGGATACTTCTTACCACTGACAGGATTCTGCACAGGCTGAAAGAAAACTCCAAGGTCTGCCAGTCATTTACTTTGTCTGCATTCTTCTCCACAGCTCTCTCACAGGGTCAGACTGCAGCTGGCAGCAAACACTAAATCAGCAGAGGAATGCTGTTACTTTACAAGATGAAGTCTGCAGCTCTCTTTTACAGCCAGGCCTCACACACACCTTCACTGCTCTGACATGTCTGCTTCCTCCTGTGTCTTACACTCTTCTTTCAGTTTCACTTGATCACATGACCAACCAGTCTAATAGTTGCCTAGGCAACATCTCCTGCAGATTGTATACAGGTGCAAAAGTTCACAGGAAAATGTTCAACAGGAAGGGCTACATTCTCCCCCTTGTAAAATCCTTGCCTTCCACTGGCAAGGTTCCACCAAGAGGTAATTGAAAAAACAAAACATATAAATAATAATAAATGCACTAACAGTCCTATAAACAAATGTTAACTATCTTACAGTTTATTCTAGTACAGAGGGGTTCCAACATTCATAATGTCCGCAACCGCATACAGAAAATCAACCATTTTAGACTGTACCTGGGGCATATGTACATAACTGGGTTCTCCGACTTGATCGTAAGTAAGAACCCTGGGAGGCTGTCGTATTCTAGTACCCAGTCTCTGTTCTCTCTGAGGAAGTCCAGAATGTGCCTGGGAATCTTCAGCTCTGGCCACTTGGGTGGGGAGATCACCAGATGCTTGAGACCCTGGCTCTCCCATGATACAAGAGTCTCTTTTTGGGGTCCCAGGCACAAAGTTGGGGCTGTTGGGATTCAATGTAGAGGAGGCTAAGGGAGGAGAGGAAGGAAAGTGCTGTGTTTCCTCAGCAGGAGGAGACCACCATTGATCCTCAGCACTAAGAGCTTCTGGAGTCTCTACTGCCTCATTTTCAGGACTCTCCGTTGTGCTTTTCTCCCATTCACTACTACTCCCTTCCTCTTCATCGATATAGGCTATTGGTAGTAGATGGTTCCTATGCCAAGCTTTGATCCGGCCTTCTGGGGCTTTTATATTATACACTGGCAGCCCCTTTAGCTTAGACACAACTTCAAATACGGTATCCTTCCATCTGTCTGCTAATTTGTGTTTCCCAGGTACCCCTAGATTCCGGAGGAGAACCTTATCTCCCGCTTGGACTTCCCGATGCTTCACTTTGGTATCGTATCTTCTTTTGTTGCGTTCCTCCATTTTTGCCGCAGCTTGAGTGGCCAACTCGTAGGCACTGTGAAGGTTTTGTCTGAGGGTCCTCACATACTGGAAGTGAGAGTCTGACTTTGTCCCATCTGGGGACACCCCCAACCGGACATCTATCGGTAGTCTGGCTTCCCTTCCAAACATTAGGAAATAGGGTGAGAATCCTGTAGACTCATGCCTTGTGCAATTATATGCGTGGACCATGGCTTCTACATGCTTACTCCAGGACCGCTTCTCCACTTGTTTCAGAGTCCCGAGCATGTCTAGGAGTGTCCTATTAAAACGCTCAGGCTGGGCATCACCCTCAGGGTGGTAGGGTGTTGTTCTGGACTTGTGAACCTGCAACATATCCAACAGTTCTTTGATCAGCTTACTCTCAAAGTCTCTACCTTGATCAGAATGTATTCGATTGGGCAGACCGTAGTGCATAAAATATTTCTGCCAGAGGACCTTGGCTACGGTCACAGCCTTCTGGTCTTTAGTGGGAAAAGCCTGAGCGTATCTGGTGAAATGGTCTGTTACTACCAGAACATTCCCAATTCCGGTAGTATCATTCTCAATACATAGATAGTCCATGCACACAAGATCCAGGGGTCCTGTACTTCTCAGGTGGCCCATAGGGGCAGCTCTCACAGGCAGAGTCTTTCTCTGAATACATCTTCTGCAGGTCTTCACATAATGTTCAACATGTTCTCTCATGCGAGGCCAATAGAACCGGTCTTGTACCAGGCCATAGGTCTTGTCTACCCCAAGATGCCCATGTTGATCATGGAGGGCTCTTAGGACCATTCCCCGATATCTATGAGGTAACACTAGCTGCTTTCGACCAGGGTGGTCATGGTATTTTATAATTCTATAAAGGATTCCATCTACTAGATGTAGTTTACTCCATTCTCTCCGGTACAAATCTCTTTGTCCAATGGGAAGGGAGCTCAGTAATTTAGGGTTCTTGGCTCTCATTGCCTTGAGGACTGTCCCTATATACCAGTCCTGTGACTGGGCTTTCTTCTTGTCTTCATTGGTTATGTGAGACCACTGTTGGAGCATTGCAGGAGCACAGAATACCTCTGGTACGGCTTCTGGGGAGTGACATATGGAGTCTATTCCTCTGAGTTCAGAGAACTCATCCTGCCTCTCAGCCACTACATATGTTTGGCACAGGGCTCCTACCCCAGGCACAGGGATTTCTTCCCATTCCTCCTTTTCTTCATGAGGAGGAAGTCCAGGTCTGCGGGACAGAGCATCCGCACTGACATTCTTAGGGCCTGGCTTGTATTTAAGGCTGAAACTATAGTTCGACAATGCTGCCAGCCACCTATGCCCTGTGGCATCCAGCTTTGCTGTTGTTTGAATATAAGTAAGCGGATTGTTATCCGTCCTTACCTCGAATGTTGCTCCATATAAATAGTCATGTAACTTGTCCACAATTGCCCACTTGAGCGCCAAGAATTCTAGCTTATGGACCGGATAGTTTTTCTCTGCACCAGTTAGACTTCTACTTATGTAGGCCACTGGTCTTAACCCTTCCGGGTAGCTCTGATGCAATACGGCCCCTAGGCCTTCCATACTGGCATCAACATGGAGCACATATGGTTTCTCAGGATCTGAATATGCCAATACAGGAGCTTCTGTGAGTCTTTTCTTCAAGATTAAGAAGGCTTCTTCGCATCCTGAGGTCCATTTCTTTCCGAAGGAGTCTTTAGGACTTGGCGCCTTAACACCCTCTATAGCAGAGGTAGTCTTTAACAGGTTGTGTAGCTCTCGAGCAATCTTTGAATAGTCTTTCACAAACCTCCGGTAGTAACCGCAGAATCCAAGAAATGAGCGCAGCTCACTGATGTTATCTGGCCTGGGCCAGTTCATCACCGCTTCAATTTTGGTCGGGTCAGTTGTCACACCTTGTGCGGAAACAATGTGACCTACATATGTAACAGAGTTCTGGGCAAACCGACATTTGTCTATTGATAATTTCAGACCCTCTGCTTGGAGTCGATCCAACACCTTCAGCAATCGCTGTTCGTGCTCTTCTGGTGTCCTTCCAAACACTATGAGGTCATCAAGATAGACTAGGCACTCTTTGGGATTCATATCCCCCACAGTCTTCTCCATCAGCCTTTGAAAGGTGGCGGGAGCTCCAGTGACCCCTTGGGGCATCCTGGTAAACTCGTAGAATCCCAAGGGACAGATGAAAGCTGTCTTTTCCTGATCCTCCTTCTTCATGGGTACCTGATAATACCCAGACCTCAAGTCCAGAACGCTGAACCACTGGCTTCCAGAAAGGGCATCTAGCAGATCTTCTATCCGTGGCAGAGTATATTGATCTGGCACAGTCCTTTTGTTTAAAGTCCGATAGTCTATGCAGAGCCGGACTGTGCCATTCTTTTTCCTAACTACCACTATGGGTGAGGCATATGGACTTCTGGACTCTCTAATAATGCCAGATTCTTCCATCTGTTTGAGTATATCCCGGACATCTTCCACATCTCGAGGGGGTATTCTCCTTGATCTTTCTCTGAAAGGAGCTGGGTCAGAAAGTCTGATAGCATGTGTGGCACTCTTTGCACATCCCACATCCATTTCTTTCCTGGAGAAGACTTTCTCTCGAGTAGCTAATTTGGATCGGAGGCTATCTCTCCACTTTTGTGGTAGAGGAGAATCTTCCAGTTCAAAAACTATAGGTCCTTCATGATCACCTCCCTGTTCTGCCTTTACAGACATTACTGAAGAGACTTGGTCCAACAAGTGAATCACACCAATCTTCTGGTGACGATCAATTCTGATCTCTGTGGGTGTTAAGTTTCTTATCATTATCGGAAAATCTTTACACCAGTGATTCCGCCAGTCTTTCACCTCAGGTATGAGAGTCCACCCCTTTTTTGCATCCTCCTCAGGCAAGGACTCAATGAGGTATTGCCTGGTTCCTCCTGATATTTCATGGTGCATAGATGCTATGGCTCGTAGAGTCTTAGTCTCTCCAGGCCTTACAAATAAAGGTTCTTTCCCCGAGTAGTGGCATGATCCTGGTCTAGCTTGTAGGGCTAGTCGATGGCACTCTTTCCCTAGAACAGGGCTGACTTCCATCAGTCTGGTTAGAGATACATCTCCCACTTCAGTTAGGTAGGCCCTGAACATGTCCTGCACCATTCTTGCGTTGGTACCCAAAATTATTGGGGCGCACATTGTTTTCTTCATGGAGCATACAAGAGCTTCCAATTCCATAGGGCAGATCATTCCTGTGTTTAACTGTGGGATGGTTATTGTCACTCTTATACATCCCTCTACAGGCTGGGCCTGAGATCCCACTCCCCACAACTGCAACTCTCCTGCTGGCTCCAGGGGAATATGTTTTAGATGATGGTCATAGAAGTCTCTATTAATGATGGTGACCTGGGATCCAGTATCTAACAAGGCCGAGGCATGAATATCTTCTATTTGTAACTGTATCAGAGATTTGGGCCCGATCTTGGCCCCCACAGATAACATGGGTGTGGTTTTTTTTCCTCTTTTCCTGAAAGGACTGGTAACTTGAGCCTCCTCCAGCTCAATAGCTAGCACTTCCACTCCTGTATCTGATGAATTAGTGGGACACTCCCGCTTGAAATGTCCTGATTTTCCACACTTAAAACAGTTCCCTTGGGGGGACTGTTCCTCTGGGAATAACCTTCCTGTGGTCTCCCTGCGGTGCTGCCTCCTGGTAGGAGAATAATCTGTTCTTCTTGGCAATGACTTAGACAATAATTCTAATTCAGCTACCTTTTTTTTAAGGACGAACAGTTCCATATCCTCTTTCTCTGCAGCTTTAGAAGAATTTCCTTTTTGTGGAGGAGATGGGGACATTTGGTTCTCCAGTACTTTTGCTTTTCGGCTCAGTGTGGAATAGGACAAGACTTGATCATCCAACTTAACTCTTAACATGATCATGACTGGATCATTGCTAAGGCCTCCCTTCTGAATTTGTTTGGATAGTCGAGCATCCAACTCAGATGCAGTGACTGCTCCATTATGAAACAGTTTTCCCAGTGACAATTGTAATCGATTGATATAGTCTGAAGCTTTCTCATGTTCCTTCTGTTTAGTGGCTAGGAACTTAATTAATAGATCATCAGAGTCCTCTGATTTTCCATACGCATCCTGCAAAACTTTCAGGTAATCTTGTGCAGTAGCTTGTTCATTCACTCCCCTAAACAGCCTTATCATATTCGTAGCTGGGAAACGAAGACTCTCCATTATCCGTTGTTTTTTTATGTTATCCGTACAAGACCATTCTTCCAATAATTGTACAGCATTATCCTTCCAGGCCTTAAAGGGTTCCTCCCCGGCAGGAACAGGCTGATTCCCAGAAAACACTTTCAGCTTACGGTAACTGTGGGTATGGGTAGCTGTTACTATGGCTTCTGAAAGTTTTTGCAGTATTTCAGATATGTTACTCTCTCCTGAACTTGTGGCTCTCAATAGGGAATCGCCTGGTTTTGGGGATGTTGGAGATGAGGGAACCACTAGATCTTGGGTCTTAGGGGCAGTTGTCCCTTGCACACTGGAAAAGTAGACATTTCGTTTGGGGATGGCCCCAGTCTCTACAGGGGTAACCGGTAATCTCCTGGCGGGTTTCTCTGACAAAGGGGACAGAATCTGGGAATAACTTGATACATTAAAGTCTCTTTGGCCTATACTGGAGGGTTGCTGCAGTGTAACCCCTTCCTCCTTATCAGGGAGAGCATACACTAAGCGACATCCTTCAGGAGCTGCTTCAAGAAGGTATAGACATGTAGGCCTATGACGGCCTCTCAAATCTGCATGGGAATATACTAACATGTAAGTTTGACCGTATGAATCATGCAGGATATCTCTGATGGTAGCCATCTCTATTCCCAGTACAATCTCTACGCACTTGGTGATATGTTTTATTTCACTATAGGGAGGTACCTGGCATATCATCACTGCATGATGCAATGGTACCTTCTGTTGCTGGGCCCAATCTGTTACAAATGGGAGTGTGGGCCGGGGAATTAACGTATCCTTACTGGGTGTACCCCAATTTATCTCAGCAGTACCACCAAATGTAACGGGGTTTGGCCTAGGCCCACAATTACCCCTGTGGGTCTTTACCCCAGCTACCTCCATGTGCTCTGCAGGCTGATCCTGAGTCTCCGCTACCTGGGAGTTGGGGTACATGACTGTGGCAGTGCCTCCACCTGACTGGGCATCCAGGGCAAGAATGGGTTTCCCAGACAGGAACATAATAAATAACTACAACACACACAGTAATAACAGTAAAACAGTATGAACATGTATTAAAGGATTATGGCAAATAAAAAATAAGGCAAGAAATACAGTGACTAACTAACACACCAACTCTCTCTAACCAGGCCCAGCACCCTCCCAAACCACCTGCGAACCCACCCTCAGACTTCACCCTAATGGCTGATGGGTACCAGTTGGTGCACAGAAATGTTGGGGCCCTTTAAGGTAATCCACATGCATTTAAACAGTTACAGCTCATAGGAAACTGCAATCCACAGGAAGAGCTGTTTATAAGTTTATGTGATGGACAGAATGCCATGTTAGTATGACAAGGAGAGAGGATACTTCTTACCACTAAACAGGCTGAAAGAAAACTCCAAGGTCTGCCAGTCATTTACTTTGTCTGCATTCTTCTCCACAGCTCTCTCACAGGGTCAGACTGCAGCTGGCAGCAAACACTAAATCAGCAGAGGAATGCTGTTACTTTACAAGATGAAGTCTGCAGCTCTCTTTTACAGCCAGGCCTCACACACACCTTCACTGCTCTGACATGTCTGCTTCCTCCTGTGTCTTACACTCTTCTTTCAGTTTCACTTGATCACATGACCAACCAGTCTAATAGTTGCCTAGGCAACATCTCCTGCAGATTGTATACAGGTGCAAAAGTTCACAGGAAAATGTTCAACAGGAAGGGCTACATTCTCCCCCTTGTAAAATCCTTGCCTTCCACTGGCAAGGTTCCACCAAGAGGTAATTGAAAAAACAAAACATATAAATAATAATAAATGCACTAACAGTCCTATAAACAAATGTTAACTATCTTACAGTTTATTCTAGTACAGAGGGGTTCCAACATTCATAATGTCCGCAACCGCATACAGAAAATCAACCATTTTAGACTGTACCTGGGGCATATGTACATAACTGGGTTCTCCGACTTGATCGTAAGTAAGAACCCTGGGAGGCTGTCGTATTCTAGTACCCAGTCTCTGTTCTCTCTGAGGAAGTCCAGAATGTGCCTGGGAATCTTCAGCTCTGGCCACTTGGGTGGGGAGATCACCAGATGCTTGAGACCCTGGCTCTCCCATGATACAAGAGTCTCTTTTTGGGGTCCCAGGCACAAAGTTGGGGCTGTTGGGATTCAATGTAGAGGAGGCTAAGGGAGGAGAGGAAGGAAAGTGCTGTGTTTCCTCAGCAGGAGGAGACCACCATTGATCCTCAGCACTAAGAGCTTCTGGAGTCTCTACTGCCTCATTTTCAGGACTCTCCGTTGTGCTTTTCTCCCATTCACTACTACTCCCTTCCTCTTCATCGATATAGGCTATTGGTAGTAGATGGTTCCTATGCCAAGCTTTGATCCGGCCTTCTGGGGCTTTTATATTATACACTGGCAGCCCCTTTAGCTTAGACACAACTTCAAATACGGTATCCTTCCATCTGTCTGCTAATTTGTGTTTCCCAGGTACCCCTAGATTCAGTTACAATACAGTTACAATACAAGGACAAAAGGAGCACCAAGGTACAAGCTGTAAAACTTCCCTTTTATTTGGATTCACAATACAGGGAGTGCAGAATTATTAGGCAAATGAGTATTTTGACCATATCATCCTTTTTATGCATGTTGTCTTACTCCAAGCTGTATAGGCTCGAAAGCCTACTACCAATTAAGCATATTAGGTGATGTGCATCTCTGTAATGAGAAGGGGTGTGGTCTAATGACATCAACACCCTATATCAGGTGTGCATAATTATTAGGCAACTTCCTTTCCTTTGGCAAAATGGGTCAAAAGAAGGACTTGACAGGCTCAGAAAAGTCAAAAATAGTGAGATATCTTGCAGAGGGATGCAGCACTCTTAAAATTGCAAAGCTTCTGAAGCGTGATCATCGAACAATCAAGGGTTTCATTCAAAATAGTCAACAGGGTCGCAAGAAGCGTGTGGAAAAACCAAGGCGCAAAATAACTGTCCATGAACTGAGAAAAGTCAAGCGTGCAGCTGCCAAGATGCCACTTGCCACCAGTTTGGCCATATTTCAGAGCTGCAACATCACTGGAGTGCCCAAAAGCACAAGGTGTGCAATACTCAGAGACATGGCCAAGGTAAGAAAGGCTGAAAGACGACCACCACTGAACAAGACACACAAGCTGAAACGTCAAGACTGGGCCAAGAAATATCTCAAGACTGATTTTTCTAAGGTTTTATGGACTGATGAAATGAGAGTGAGTCTTGATGGGCCAGATGGATGGGCCCGTGGCTGGATTGGTAAAGGGCAGAGAGCTCCAGTCCGACTCAGACGCCAGCAAGGTGGAGGTGGAGTACTGGTTTGGGCTGGTATCATCAAAGATGAGCTTGTGGGGCCTTTTCGGGTTGAGGATGGAGTCAAGCTCAACTCCCAGTCCTACTGCCAGTTTCTGGAAGACACCTTCTTCAAGCAGTGGTACAGGAAGAAGTCTGCATCCTTCAAGAAAAACATGATTTTCATGCAGGACAATGCTCCATCACACGCGTCCAAGTACTCCACAGCGTGGCTGGCAAGAAAGGGTATAAAAGAAGAAAATCTAATGACATGGCCTCCTTGTTCACCTGATCTGAACCCCATTGAGAACCTGTGGTCCATCATCAAATGTGAGATTTACAAGGAGGGAAAACAGTACACCTCTCTGAACAGTGTCTGGGAGGCTGCGGTTGCTGCTGCACGCAATGTTGATGGTGAACAGATCAAAACACTGACAGAATCCATGGATGGCAGACTTTTGAGTGTCCTTGCAAAGAAAGGTGGCTATATTGGTCACTGATTTGTTTTTGTTTTGTTTTTGAATGTCAGAAATGTATATTTGTGAATGTTGAGATGTTATATTGGTTTCACTGGTAAAAATAAATAATTGAAATGGGTATATATTTGTTTTTTGTTAAGTTGCCTAATAATTATGCACAGTAATAGTCACCTGTACACACAGATATCCCCCTAAAATAGCTATAACTAAAAACAAACTTAAAACTACTTCCAAAACTATTCAGCTTTGATATTAATGAGTTTTTTTGGGTTCATTGAGAACATGGTTGTTGTTTAATAATAAAATTAATCCTCAAAAATACAACTTGCCTAATAATTCTGCACTCTCTGTATTTAAAAATGAAGGAATAATAGCATGGGCATATCACATCAAGCCAATGGAAGAGTCCAGTGGAATCAACTGAGGTGAATATGTCATGAGATACTTAATGAGATTTATTTACTCATTGGACTATGTGTTTAACAAGTCCTGAAGCAACATGTGTTGTAAAGTACAGTTACACTCATAATAACACTTTCTGATGAAAATGATCCTAAAAAAAATATTGCACAAAAAAGTCAAATATATGAGGTTTCAGGCGTTAGAAATAAAAGGCAGGCAAAGGGCTTTAACATAGAGATACATACATATACATGTCTAAAGATGTATATGTATATATATATATGTTTATATGTGTGTACATATGTATTTATATGTGTATATATGTATTTACAGACATATATACACAAATAAACACATAAATACATATGTACACACACACACACACACACACACACACATATATATATATATATATATATATATATATATATATATATATATATATGTATATATATATATGCATTGGAACCTGGAACCCTTTGCAATCAAGTAGATGAAAACATGTTAAAGCATATTTATTTTTAATAAAGGTTTTATATATGTACTTACTGTGAATATTTTGCATGTTCTGCACATAGCAGAATATAAGTATTTGTAAATATATATATATATCTATACCTATATATAATCATCTATATACCAAAACTAAGATGCAAATTTAAAAGGTTTGAATGTACTTCTATTATCAATATTACTTTGCTCACATGGTATACTATGTTAAAGGGGCAGTATAGGGAAAATTAAACTTTCATGATTCAGGTATGACATGCAATTTTAAACAACTTTCCAATTTACTTTTGTCAGCAAATTTGCTTTGTTCTCTTGGTATTCTTTGTTGAAAGCTAAACCTGGGTAAGGTTCATATGCTAATCTCTAAGCCCCTGAAGGCTGCCTCTTATCTTAGTGCTTGATTATGTGTGTCATTGTCATGATCACTTACTCTTTGCGTACCTAAAGTTTCTTTTATATAGTCCCATTTATTGTGCACCTTGCTGTCCCTTTAAATATATCACCAATTTGACATATGGCTATAAATAATCTCCTCCCACCTAACACCTTGCTTGGTATTGGCTCTCTCTCATTTGGACACAGTCTGTCTACCTTGCCTGTTGTGATTAACTTTCTTTGAGCCTCAGAGCCATCCGCTCTGCAACGCCTGATTCTCCCCTCTCAGCTGTTTCTCCGCTGTTCTGCTGCAGCCGGATCCTACGGAGCGGTGACGTCACACGCCAACTCCTTTACCGCTCGACTGCAGTTCAGCTTCACCTCGCAGCACTCAGTACTGAAGCAACTACAGACCTGACATCTATTCTATTCATCAGGTACTCTAAACTACCTTTTGCTACTCTAGCTTAGGTGTTCCTATATTGTATATTTCCTTGTTATATTTCGATCGACCTCTGGTTTGCTACCCTGGTTAGAGGTATACCTACACTGTGATAGTATCTGTGTTAACACTACTCCCATTGGTTTTATGCCAATTTAAAATTCCACTTATAAAAAAAATGTCTCCTGTACCTTTAAGGGGAATTGATGGGGAAATATTGTCTTCAGGACCTGTCCTATTTGAAACTATACCGCTTTAAGTTTCTACACAAGACCACCATAGGGAATACATCACTTTTGACGTGATCACCTTGCCTATTTTTCCCCTTATATTAGTCTTGCAATTGAGGATGCTAAACGTTTACATAAACGATACTATGGCAAAAGAAGGACTCCCCTCCACATTATTCAGTTGGAGACCTTGTATGGTTATCCACCAAAAATTTACACCTGAATACTCTTACACCTGATTACTCCCTCTAGGAAACTTTCTCCTTTATTCATAGGGTCGTTCTCTATCATCAGAATTATTAATGAAAATGCAGTACGTCTGCAGTTACCCGACACACTCAAAATCCATCCCACATTTCACGTGTGTCTTTTGAAACCTTACCGTACCGTTCGGGGGGCATCCCCACAACTCTCCTTACCCCAAGTATCCATTGATCCAAACAATGAATATGAGGTACACTCCATTCTTGATTCCAGACTCTACCACGGAGTCTTACAGTATCTCATAAGATGGAAAGGATACAATGAAAAGGATAACTCATGGGAGCCGGCAAGTAACATCTCAGCCCCCGACTTATTTCCTGTTTCACCAGAGGAACCCTGAACGCCCACATCCATGAGCCCCGGAGTGGCTCCTTGAGGGGGGTGTCCTGTCATGATCACTTACTCTTTGCGTACCTAAAGTTTCTTTTATATGGTCCCATTTATTGTGCACCTTGCTGCCTCGCTCCTTTTAAATATATCACCAATTTGACATACGGCTATAAATAATCTCCTCCCACCTAACACCTTGCTTGGTATTGGCTCTCTCTCATTTGGACACAGTCTGTCTACCTTGCCTGTTGTGATTAACTTTCTTTGAGCCTCGGAGCCATCCGCCTTGCAACGCCCAATTCTCCCCTCTCAGCTGTTTCTCAGCTGTTCTCCTGCAGCCGGATCCGACGGAGCGGTGACGTCACACGCCAACTCCTTTACCGCTCGACTGCAGTTCAGCTTCACCTCGCAGCACTCAGTACTGACGCAACTATGGACCTGGCATCTATTCTATTCATCAGGTACTCTAAACTACCTTTTGCTACTCTAGCTTAGGTGTTCCTATATTGTATATTTCCTTGTTATATTTCGATCGATCTCTGGTTTGCTAACTTGGTTAGAGGTATACCTACACTGTGATACTATCTGTGTTAACACTACTCCAATTGGTTTCATGCTGTGGTTGTCCTGCTGCATATTTTTTAGTGAGTTCTCACAGGTGGCAGCCATAGAACAACCTCAGCTCGATACTACCATCTATTAATACTGCTGTGATTCTATGTGGGTTCTCACGTTACTAAAATTAGTAATTGATGTTATTACCCTATATTATCCTTGCAACAAAACTATAACTTTACACATATCTCAGCAGCTGTGGTTCACACCAAAAACTTACTTATTTTTCAGAATCCTGTCTATCATCACAGTCATATAGATAACATTGTTCTATCGCCCATGGAATTATTTAAGATTCAGCACTGATTGGCTAAAATGCATGTTTGTCAAAAGCACTAAAATAAGGGGGCAGTCTGCTTAGATACAAGGTAATCACAGA
Source organism: Bombina bombina (assembly GCF_027579735.1). Classification (NCBI taxonomy): domain Eukaryota; kingdom Metazoa; phylum Chordata; class Amphibia; order Anura; family Bombinatoridae; genus Bombina; species Bombina bombina. The sequence goes on from NC_069506.1 coordinate 45,731,459, forward strand.
GGTAAAAAGTATATTAATATAACTGTGTTGGTTATGCAAAACTGGGGAATGGGTAATAAAGGGATTATCTATCTTTTTAAACAATAAACAATTTCTAGTAGACTGTCCCTTTAATAAGATACCTAGGTAGGTAGAGTGCATATGTCTTGCGCACTACATGGTAAGAAACACTGCTGCCATCTAGTTCTCTTGTAGATATATAAAACTGTTAAAAGCATTCTTGCAGAACTTCTGCTATACAGCGCTCAAGACACATTCACGCTCCCAAACCTACCTACCAAAGTTTCAACAAAGGATACTAAGAAGAGAAAAAGTAAATTGAATAACAGAAATAAATTTTTTACTTTATCTGAATCATGAAAAATAAATGTTAGGTTTCATGTTTTCACTAAAAATGTCGTACAGGACTTTCAATATTCTTTTTTTATAAATCTGCAGATTACAGTGAAATATTTAAAAAAGATAAGATCACACAAATTCACTGCTACTGGCAGAATCACAAACAGGGTAGGAGATAAAAATGTAAAGAAACTATTACAGATAAAATACAAAGGCTTTAGACTTACAAGAAGGTTCTAGTCTAGTTAGTGGTACATATATTTTATTCTTTTACAAACTAATTGGCATGGGATATATTTGATGTCGCTCACAGTGTTAGAAAAGGTTCTACTGGTTAGCCATTTAATTTATCTGAATCATTATAGTGTGTTTTTATGTATTTGCTTTTTACCCCCCAAAAAAGTAATTATTTTTCAATCAAAATACAAATACAATACATAAAATGGTACCAAAAGATGCCTCTCTGATATAATAATGTGCTTGCAGTAAACTGGAAACCCTTATTCTGTTATCCTTATATCAGATCTACAGCCCATTTGCTATTTTGTAAGGCAAAAGAAAATAAATAGAAAATGTAGGCAATTCAATTGAGCAACAAATTGTTCCATGTCAATTTTTCTATTTTATTTTCAAGGCTACACAAATTCAACGTGTAGCTTATCTTGTACATTATTATCACTTCTTATGTATTTTTATTTCTTAATATTTATTTCCTATCATTATACCTTTTATATTATTTTTACTATTTTATATGTTGTTGTCTCTTAAAATGATATGCAGCAAAAATAATAGGAACAGATGCCAAAAGAGTGAGATTTTGATCTGTGATCCATGTAATGCAAATAAAAATATTGCTTATGATAGTACATACCACCCCAATCTTTTTAAATTGTAGATTGTAAGCTATTCAGAGAACGAACCTCCTCCTCATTATGCATTTGTTTTGTTTAGTATCTTTTTCTTTTTACCATGAATCAGTTTAATTCACCAAGATTCATAGATGGTTGTAAAAAAAATACATAGAGGTTCACTTCATCTATCTTTTTTCGTTTTTGGGAGTTCCCACCATTCACAGCTAGATTACGAGTGGAGCTCTATTTTGCACTCCTGCTCGAGCATGGACTTCACTAGACAGATGCTTTTTGCGTACATCGGGTAGCAAGTAGAAAGTAAAAATGTTGTGCTTGTGCAGAAGTCAATAGAGAGCGTAAACTGAAAAAATACTAACATCTATACTCGTGCGCTAACCCAACAGGATTTATTAATAGTTCACATTTAAATGTTCTTCAAATACAGAATAATGTACTTTTTAATGCAAATACAGATTTGTATCTATTTCTGTATATATCTTTGCCTGTATCTCTATTCCTATGTATTTTACATGAAATTATCATAGATATATAGAAATTTATATTTAATAATAAAAATTACATTATTTTCCTTGTGAGGAACATAGGAATGTAAAATATCCAGACTGTAATCAGCATTGTGGTTCATGATTTAGAACTAACGCAATGGGGTTAGCACACATGAAGAACTGCTCGTAATATGCACGCTATATTTCTGTCACCAGCAAAAAGCAGAGAAAAACCCAATATCGCTTGCGCGCAACAGCAAATTAGAACTGCTAACAACATGTAAAAACTACAACCGCAACATATAGCCAGCCGCAACACGTAAACAACTGCAACACGAAGAAAACACTATTGTTAAACAACTTATAGAAATGTCTTCAGTTTCAAAATATGTGAAAGTCTGTTTTATTAAGGCAAAATAATCTTCCTGGATTGAATTAGAGGCACTTTAGAAACCACAAAGTGGCAAATAAAGGGGTGGACATGAGGATTTATTGGTGAGGTCTAGTTTTTCAACCAAAACTCATTTGAGCACTTGGACTTTGTAAAGATTTTATTGCACCTGTAAAATGTCTCGTTTTACAGTCAAATGACTCTATTTCAAATTCATTGTTATTTTTGATTTATGTTTCTTTAAACAAGAAAATTAAGCTTGGACAAAGGCAAAAGCATAATTTTGGCATGCCATTTTCAAAACAAACTGTTTGGATGATGAATTGTTTGAAATAGGAGGAGTCTTATGATCACTGTTTCTTTAAAAGTTGAGGTTTTTAGTGAAAGCTTTTTTTTAACAAGCTTTATTTACATTGTTAAGCTTACATAATAGAAAGTAACCAATCAATGATTTTACAATTTAAATAGTATGACAATGAATGCACTATTTTACATTGCAAGAACAGTTTGTTGGGTGGGTGGAGCAGTTAATGTAGCATATCTAGATTTCAGCAAAGCATTTGACACCGTCCCACACAATAAACTAATTCACAAACTGTATCTCCTTGGTCTAGATTCAAAAATTGTGAACTGGGTGGAATGCTGGCTTAAGGACAGAAAACAAAGTGTCTTAGTAAATGGCGTTCATTCAGCAGAGGGGGCTGTTACTAGTGGTGCTCCTCAGCGGTCAGTTCTGGGGCCTGTTTTGTTTAACATATTTATCTGTGATATCAGCAAAGGGCTACAGGGGAAAGTATGTCTGTTTGCAGATGATTCAAAAATTTGTAACAGAGTGGATGTTCCAGGGGGGGTAGACAAAATGAGACGTTATGTACAACAATTGGAGGATTGGACAAATGACTGGGATCTAAAGTTAAACACAGCAAAGTGTAAAATAATGCATTTAGGGAAGAAAAATACAAATGTTAATTACAGACTCAATGACACTTTACTGACTGTTACAGATGAGGAATAGGACTTGGGAATTATTATTTCAGATGATTTAAAACTTAGTAAACAATGTAGTAATGCAGCGAGTAAGGCTAGCAGAATGCTTGGATGTATTGGTAGAGGTATTTGCAGCAGAAATAGTAAGGTTCTTATGGTACTTTATAGATCATTAGTTAGGCCTGATCTTGAGTATTGTGTGCAGACTGGAGGCCATATCTACAGAAGGATATTAACAAACTTGAATCTGTGCAAAGGAGGGCTACCAAAATGGTACATGGTCTAAAAAATAAGACTTACCAAGATAGGCTCAATAACCTAAATATGTATAGCTTAGAGGAGAGAAGGGAAAGAAGTGATATGATAGCAACTTTCAAGTACGTTAAAGGACTTAGTAAAACTGAGGCTGTGGGTATTTTACATGAAATGGAAAATTCAAGAACAAGGGGTCATGATCTCAAGCTGAAGGGTAGTAGATTCAGGAGTAATTTGAGGAAGCTTCTTTACAGAAAGAGTGATTGATTTATGGAATAAACTTCCTCAAGAGGTAGTAGCAACAAACACTGTGGGGGACTTTAAAAATGCATGGGACAAGCATCAGGCTATCCTACGAACTAGATAAGTTTATACTGTTAGGTAATATCGGGCAGACTTGCTGGGCCTATGGCTCTTATCTGCCGTTAATATCTATGTTTAAAAAAATGATTGCATCCAAACCATCTACTTATCAATGTCTTAACTGAAGGGTGTAGCAGCAATTACAGAAGCAGGATTCTGTTCCCAGATTAAAACATAATTTAAGACAAGAGAACAGAATTGCTAGACTAAATTCCAAGTTCGGGAAAGTCCTGCAAAATCCAGGACATTTTAGACATATGATAATTTTTAAGAACAAACTTCAGCAGATATATAATGAATTGGATGAGGGTAATACTATTAAATAATTGGAAAACTTATTTACAGATTTAGTGATTGTTTTAAAGGGACACTAAGGTCAAATTAAACTTTCATGATTCAGATACAGCATGTCATTTTAAACAACTTTCCAATTTACTTTCATTAAAAAAAATATGCACAATCTTTTATATTTACACTTTTTGAGTCACCAGCTCCTACTGAGCATGTGCAAGAATTCACAGCATATACCTATATGCATTTGTGATTGGCTGATGGCTGTCACATGGTACAGGGGGAGTGGAAATATACATAACTTTGAAATTTGTTAGAAAAAAATCTACTACTCATGTGAAGTTCAGACTAAGTGCTATGGCATTGTCTTGTTATCATGCAGTTGTTAATTATGCAAATCTACTGTGTTTACTGGTCCTTTAATGACAAATATAGTCAACTTTAAAAACTACATATTAGATGCAATAAATAATACTGCTACTCATCCTTAAATCCCTAGTCATCTGTACCAATTCACAGTAACACTGCATTGTCATAGCTTCTATTTAAATTTGGTGGAATTGAAATAGGGCTGTCATGGAATGTGAGTGATTGCTTGGTTTTTGCAGCCAAAAATATATGTTTTAAATATTAAGGGCTAGATAACAAGTGAGGTGCAAGTGGTTTTGTGCAAGCGATATCGTCTTTTCGCAAGCCTTTTTAATTGCGCTGATATTACAATCGTGATTTACACTTCAATCCTTACCGCGATCTCAGAGCTGTGGTTAACTGTTTTCCAAAACAAAAAAGTATCACAAAACACATCACAAGTTAGACAGTGCATGGCGAAAAAATTCGGTTCGGTTCAATTCGGATTTTTTCGAATTTCGGTTTGGAGCAATTCGAATTCAGAAAAATTTGAATCAATTTGGTTTGGATTTGTTTCGGATTCAAATAAATTTGGTTCGGATTTGTTTCGGATTCATTCGGATTCGAATAAATTCGGCTGGATTCGGTTCGATTTGGTTCTGTTCGGTTCGGAAATTCGGAATTTTGGTAAGTGTTAGGTGGGATTAGACTAGTATTATGTACTGTATATTAGGTGTAACCCATAGCAGAGTGATATAACCTAATATACTGTACAATACTAGTGTAATCCATGGCCATCCGAATCTACCGAATAAATCCGAATAAATCCGAACTAATTCGGATTTATTCGGTAGATTCGGCACTATTTTAATTCAGAAATTCGGTTCGATCCGAATCTCCGAATTTGCAGAATTTTCCAAATTTCCGAATCGAACCGAACCGAATTGCACATGTCTATCAAAAATACATTACAAAGTACAGTTACTAATAATAATAACACAATTTAATAAAAATAATTGCACATACATGTTATAAGGGCTTAAAGATACTTAAAAAACTTTTACATGTATTTACTGTAAATATTTCACATTCCAATGTTCTGCACATAGCAAAATATATTCTATGTATTTTTAAATATATATTTATATATACAGTATATATATATATATATATATATATATATATATATATATATATATATATATATATATATATATATATATATATATATATATATATATACACTGTATATACCTATATATAATCATATACATATATATAGGTATAAATATATATTTGTTTAAAAACCATCAGATATATTTAGAAATATTTAATTATGAATAAATAGAATATATTCTATTATGTTAAGAACATTGGAATATGAAATATTTCTATTTTAATGTCGGGTTAGCGCAATTACAAAAATGCTATAGTGTTTGGGCGAGAGAGTGGGTGTTAGGATTTTTTTCCTGCAATTTGGGTTACAGCTAGCGCAAAATAAGTTTTTTTTTTAAACTTGTAATATGAACGCAACATGACTAGCATAAAAAGCTTAACTCTAGCTGAGTTTTCAAATCGCGAAAAAGAAATATACCGCATCACTTGTAATCTAGCCTTAAATCCCTATTGTTTATTAAGAATATTTTAGTTTAATAGTTTCAAAATCTTTTATAAAAGAAGATGTAAAACAAACTCTCAGTTAAGTCCCTAATTGAGCAGTTAGAATGATATATTTCCTTGCGTACACAAAGTTCTTATCACTGAAAAATGAATAAGCAATATATTTTTACTCCCTGCAACCATTATTGGAATTTTGTGATATGATCAATGAAATGTTTATTACAGTATTGAAACTTTTTTATCCAGCAATATTGCGTTTTCATTGAGAGAGTTCAGATTAAAAGACTGTTTTATTACATTTTTTCAAGTATTATATTCAACTCTTTTTATAACATTTTATTTATATCCTGCAATATAACAACAAACAATAAAACCTCAGAATGTTGCCCCAGGAAGTTTTCATCTGATTACTGTTAGTAAAAAAAGTTTAAAAGTATACATTTCATTGGAGTGTCTATTTTTTCCCCCAAACAAGCTTTATTTAGTAAATATATAAGGTTTACAATGAAGACATGGAGGCCGATTTATTAAAGTGCGGACGGACATGATACAATGTTGCGTATCATGTCTGCCGCACATCAATAAATGCCATTCAAAACTTGATAATTTGACCCCTTGGCAACAAGATCTCGCCAGTCTGGCATTTTCAAATACAGAGATTTATCAAGATATTTTACAGTACATAAAGGATATACATATAAAGAAATTTGGGAGATTGTAATTGATCAGTGATCTCTCTTCAGTTTGATCAAGTTTATCTCCTCTACATTTGAGAAAGTCTGTTTAAAGTCCTTCAATCTAATAAAGTAGTCTCCATTGAGATTGTTGTTTTTAACTTAAACAAATCAAACATTAAAGAAAACAAAGGTACGTTTCGGGTGATTTGCTAATATTTTCAATCAAATCATGGTTTCAATCAGAGAATTTTCATATTTTCATGCTTTTGGGGAGGCTGACATTTGTACACTACCTTAATAATATGTGGATAGTGAAAGATATTTATACTGTTCTGTGGGGTATTTTTACTGTGCCAAGATTTTTTGGCACCCCTTGTGTTATCTTCTACAGGAGGGCAGTATGGTAGTGTTTTGTATTGAGCATAAATACTCTTCCCAGTAGAGTTTTACTGTGCAGTAAAAGTCTGTGCGTTGTGTCTGATAATAATGGAATTTTTCTAGCGAAAGCAATCGTGTAATATGGTGTCTCCACTCTTGTATGTTAGGTATTGATATTTTTTTTGCAGTACCAAGGGATCAATTGCCTTGCTCCACTAATCATAAGGTATGCTAGCATTTGTTTTTATTTGCATTTTAGTTTGGGAGGCTTATCGAATAGGAGGGTCAAGGGGTCCAACGGAAATCCATATGTTAAGGCACAACTAATCTCTGTGCAAATATCTTGCCAGTAGGGTTTCAGTATTGGGCAATCCCACCAGATATGGGCCAGGGTACCGACTTACTTGCCCGCATCCTCTTCAGCAGGAGGCATCTGTATGGTTGTAAATGTTGGCCAGTCTGCTAGGGTTTAAGTGCCATCTACATAGAACTTTTATATTTGTTTCTGTAATATTCATTGATGAGGGTGACTTGCCCATGTGTCTAAAGATAGTGTTCCATTCACGTGTTGCAATTGTGAGGTGCAGTTCATCTTCCCATGCTTTGGTGTAGGCTGGTAATTTTGCAGAATGTATGTTTAGCAGTAATTTGTATATCTTTGATAATTACCCCCCCCCCCCCCAATAGGGCTTCGTGTTGCACAAGGTCTCAAAAGGAGTTAGTGGTCTAGTGAGATTCTGTCTGAATTTGTTGAGGCATATAAAGTAAGAAAGTTGTACAAATGCATACCATTTACCAAAGATTGGGATATCTCTATCAGCTTGTTCGGTTTTCGTCTTAAGTTTCCCTCCGTCCAGGACTGTGTGACAAGGTAAATAAGTATGGATGTTAATTTTTTCCTGCGGGGGGCTTACTGTGCTGGATGAGAAATTCTGGGTTTCTAATGTTATGGGGCACTCCTATTTTCTTGGACTCCTGTCCCTTTATATAAAAGTCCCAGAAGCCTGTCTGGCATTTTAAAAATCCCTGAGGATACAGGAGCAAGAGGAATGTTAAAAGATCATTTCTTCCTATGATTCTCTGTGTGTGCCTGTGTGTTCTTTTGCCCTCAATGAAATCTGTGTATTTCTTTATATTTATAATGCAAGTGTGTTTGTGTGGCATAGCTATGGAAACCCATACAAACGAACAACAGCTCAGTAGCTTGTTCTATGCTGAGTTACCACCTAGGAGCAGCCTCTTTTAGCCCACTTCTAGAACAAGCTATTATGTAATTGTTTGTTCTCAGGTTGAGAGCTTCTCTCTTTTTATTTATGCAAATTATGACCCTGAGGGAAGTCTCTCTAAGGGTGATGCGAGAAACCAGACATGGACCTGTTGCTCAGTGTGCCTAGAGGGATATGGCTGCACCTCACTGACGAGGCCCACACTAGGCCGAAACGTACGTCTGGGGTTTTGCCGTTTCTCTCATTCAGAGAGGGATTGCCTGGTATTTCAGAACTAGACTGCACTGTTTAGCCAGGATCAGACTAATAGACTGCAGGAAAGTTCTCCTTTGTGAAAGGCACATGTTGAGCAAAAAGAGGCTGCTCCTAGGTTGGTAACTAGCCATAGAACAAACTATTATGCTACTGTTCATTCCCAGGTTGAGCACATCTCTCTTTTTTATTATAGCTATCGAAACCACCAGTGGGCGTGGTCAATACTGCTTATGTGATTGCTCTGCTGCTAAGTGTCAATGGGATTTTTTTTACAGATATGTGCAACTAAGTATATAATCTCTAGAAACAATTTGTGTTTCTTCAAGGGGTTAGGATGGAAGGTATTAGAGCAGGGTTCTTCAAACCTTTTTTCCCATGGCCCAGTTCCATGATACCACATACCTTCATGACCCTATTTTTATGATTGGTCTGAAAATGCAATTTTTGGCAAAGTGACTAAAATATGTGCATACTTTATTCCTGATTGTAGTCAAACTTTTTAGAGTGTTGTAAAAGTAATTACACACGCTCTTCCATAGCACACATACACACCACATACACTCTCATACACACACACTCTCATACAGCACACACACATACCACACACACTCTCATACAACACACATACCACACACACTCTCATACAACACGCACACCACAAACACTCTCACACACCACACACACTTTTATACAAACACATACTCTCATATAACACACTCTCATACAATACACACAAACACCACACAGACACTCTCCCACAACAGACACAAACAACACACACACACAAGTCGTGACCTAATTAACATGGTGTTGCAACTCAGTAATGGGTCCCAACCCATGGTTTGAAGAACCCTGTATTAGGGTACTGCTATCCTAGATGTTCTTTGGTAGAAGTTTTCTGAGTATTTATTTGTGACTGTTATTGGGGCATGAGACAGTAATAGCCTCTCAGATTGCATCCTATTTATTCTCTCCATATTATAACGCACTGTTACTATAAAGTGCTATGTATTTAGGGATCTGAGTAATACAAGTAACAATACATTATATCCAGGGTCAATGGAAGGGTTAGTCATAAGTGCCTTATTATGCATGTGGGTCATGTTGTTTTAGCAGTACTTTGAAGGCAAAAATGGCTTCATGGATGAATTAGTTTGGGTTAAAAGATTGGTAAAAGATTGGTAAACCCCAAATCCAGTGTTTTTAAAATATTTTAAGCACATATCCTTGTGTTGTGTTTCTACAGGAATTGGTAATGGGCACTAAACTCTAGGTTCATTCAAATCCATCCTTCATTGTCAAAGGGGAAATAAATAAGATAAAAAATGACTTTTGAAAAGACTTTTCAAGTTTTGTTTCAAGGAACTGATCTGAATTATAAAGTAGTGGGCTATACTTAATATAAATTATTGTAATATCTATTATTCATCATTTTAAGTGGATTTTACCTTTTATTTAGTAAACTTCATTTGTGAAAGGGCCATTACTTCCTGTCACATTGTCACAAGGGGGCTGTTGTATCTACATAAAGACAAAGTAGCAGTTTGTCCTTTGAAGTGTTGCTAGGAGGCATCTACTCTAACTGCTTCATTTTATTGCCCAGGCTCAGTAGAGGACTTCTACTGCAAAAATCACCTGACAGTAGAACTAACATTTGCGTAATGGTAGCACTCTTATCTAGCTGCAGGCAGTGGCTACACTGACAATTTCTAAGTGTTCATTTAGCAAGAAAACAAGTAAGTTGTTTTCTGTTTTACACAATATGTTTCTTTTTAAGTTTACTTAAATTACTGATCTAAAAATCCATTATAAAACCTTTTTAAAACTTACTTAGAAGCTCCAGGTTTAGCACTGTTGATGGGGTTAGGCTGAGACACCCAGTGAAGGAGGCTGGGAAAGCAGCAAGAGTAGACACTGCCCCCCTCTCCAGCATATGAAAAGACCCATTACACAAACAGGACCAAGTAGGAATCTGTAGACTTCAGTCTACATCTGATACTTTGGGGCTTGGTTAGGAGACTGAAAATCAGCACAATGTTAATAAAAATAAGCAAAACTATACATTGATTGCTGTCCGCCTCCTCAGACGTGGCGAACGAGTTAAGAAGCAGCGGTCTTAAGACCGCTACTTAACTTATTTTTTCGGCGAGCTGCACAAATCGGCCCCCTTGTCACTTTAAATTGTAAATGTTTATGGCCATACTTGCAGTGTGAGTATCCAGAGACAGTTATTTTTCTTTTTAACTTATCTATAAAATAATCTCATGCATAACACATGCTGGTCTAACTGAAGCAAATGCAGACGGATCATTTGTTTCTTTGGTGATCTGGAGAAGGGAAATTTTCTGTCTATTGTATCATCTTCCATCGCATCTACAAATTCATTGTTCTTATTTAACCTTATTTTTTACTGATGGATACGTTTACAGAATATCTTTATGCTTGGATAGTTCAACAGCAAAATGTTTAACTTTTGTTATTTTATTCTCTTCTTCGGCAGAAGCTGCCATCAAAAAGCAGAGAGATGATAGACATTAGTAATATTTTGGTATGTCCCTTGTTATATTCAGTATTCACAAAGGTAAACAGGGTCAATTCTGTTTACTAAATGTGTCATTCCTTGACAGTTTCTTCGCAAATATTTGAGAAAAATAATAAAAACAAATCAAACAAGTTTTAAAATTGGTTTGCAGGAAATCTGCAACGTTGCTGACATTTGCAAAGACAGATAACATTTATATTTAAAACAGACAAATTATTATGAACTTAGGAAATTGTCCAGCATTCATTAAAACCTGACAAAAGGAATAAAGATTTTTTTTTTTTTAAATTCAATACAGGTAGCCCTCAGTTTACGCCGGGGTTAGGTTCCAGAAGGAATGGTTGTAAATCGAAACCGTTGTAAATTGAAACCCAGTTTATAATGTAAGTCAATGGGAAGTGAGGGAGATAGGTTCCAGACCCCTCTCAGAATTGTCATAAGTAACACCTAATACATTATTTTTAAAGCTTTGAAATGAAGACTTTAAATGCTAAACAGCATTATAAACCTAATAAAATAATCCCACAACACAGAATATATAATTAAACTAAGTTAAATTAACAAAAACATTTGCTAAACTGCATTATAAACCTAATAAAATAATCACACAACACAGACTTCACTTGCATTTTTCTGCAAACAGTTCTTTCTATGCATTCCAATCTGGACTGATTTATAGACAGGAAGATCTTGTTCCTTTGAAATCTGCTCGATAGCTCAGGTCTGGTTAAACTTATTAATTTCAGCTTGCTTGGCTTTGCTGCAACACAAGCGGACATCTCCACCTACTGGCTATTTTAATAAATGCACTGCTTCTCAATGCTTTTCAATAGCAGTCACATGACTGGAAAAAAAGGTTGTTATTCTGAAACGGTGTAAATTGAACCGTTGTGAAACGAGGGCCACCTGTATACACTTGTATGTAAAGGTAAAAACTTGTGTAAATGTCAGAGTTTAAATTCTCAATAAAACACGAAGAAGGGTGAACATTTTTGGTTTTTAAACTCACTACTACCCTATTATTAATATTATCATTGTTATCAGTTATTTGTAGAGCGCCAACAAGTTCCACAGACACCATATATAAGTATTGTAATATATATATTTCTTGCTTCCAACATGAAGAAAGAGCATTTAAAGGGACAGTCTACTTGAACATTTTTACTGTTTAAAAAGATAGATAACCTCTTTATTACAGATTCCCCAGTTTTGCATAACCAATATTCTTATATTAATACACTTTTTACCTCTGTGATTACCTTGTATCAAAGCCTCTGCAAAATTCCCCTTTATCTTAGTACTTTTGACAGACTTGCATTTTAGCCAATCAGTGATGACTCTTAAATAACTCCACATGATTGAATACAATGTGACCTATATGACTCATATGAACTATCAGTGTCTAACTGTGAAAAACTGTCAAAATGCACTGAGATAAGAGACAGTTTAATAGCTTAGAAATTGGTAAATGAGCCTACCTAGGTTTAGCTTTCAACAAAAAATACCAAGAGAACAAAGCACATTTGATGATAAAAGTAAATTGGAGAGTTGTTTAAAATTGCATGCCCTATCTGGATGATGAAAGTTTTATTTTGACTAGAGTGTCCCTTTAACATTGCTAATCCTCAATGAAAAAAAGATATGTCCTAATAATGATCATTGGCTGATTGGTACATTAAAGGGACATAATACTCATATGCTAAATCACAAGTTGAAAGTGATGCAGTAAAACTGTAAAAAGCTGACCGTAAAATATCACATGAGCATCTTTATATAAAAAAGGAAGATATTTTACCTCACAATTTCCTCAGCTCACAAGAGTAAGTGCTGTGTAAAAAAATATACTTCAGCTGCTGTCCAGCTGCAGGTAAAAAAAAAGAAAAGAAATAAACTGCAGCCAATCAGCATCAGCAGTGCTGAGGTCATGAACTCTTTTACTGTGATCTCATGAGATTTGACTAAACTCTCATGAGATTTCATAGTAAACTTCCTTAAACTGAATAGGGAAATAACACAAGTGTGCTTGAGGCTCACTCCCTTGCCTGTCCGGGGACAGACATACTGATTTGCTGCTTAAAGTCCTTTGCAATGGGGTTTGAATACTTAGGACATTTTGAGGTAAAATATCTTTCTTTTTTTGCATAGAGATGTTCAGGTGATATTTTCTAGTCAGCTTTTTACAGCTATGCTGCATCACTTTCATGTGTTTCAACATTTGGGTATCATGTCCCTTTAAGCATTTGTACCTGTCAGCCAATAAGCATTGACACAACATACCTTTTAGCCAATGAGCATCAGTTAGAAGTATGCAACTGATGCTGCTATATTAGTTTTAATTAATTTGAACAACTTTTCTTATGTTTTCATGCAAAAATAAATCAACATGTTTAAAAGTTTCCCTACGTATGGATGTTGGAATATGTTTTAGTTCAATGTCCCTTTAATGTAATAATAACAATAAAAACAAGGTATAAATATTCATAATGTAAGCAATAGAATTATTAAAACATTGTCAAACATTATAGTACATAGAGGTCAATTAAAGATATTCCAAGTTAAAAAAAATATAACATTTAAAAGTTAACTTAATGGAACATTAAAAGGACATGATTCAGATAGAAAGTACGATTTTAAAATAACGCTTCAATTTACTTGTAATATTAAATTTGCTTTATTCTCTTGATATCCATTGCTGAAGGAGCAGCAAAGCAATACTGAGAGATATCTGAACACATCAGATGAGCCAATGAAAAGAGGCATACATAATATCCACCCTGAAAGCACTTCCTATTCACTGTTAATTTCCCCAATCATTCTGTTGCGTCTACCCCCTTCCTTCCCTACACTTGCTTCAATATTGAAGACTTATTTGGAAATATACTTAAAGTTACAGGTGCAAAATCCTTTATCTATACTGGAACAGTTTGGATTTTGGAATATCTGTTTATTTGCATCTTTAAAAAGAGGCAGCTTTGAGAGGGATAAACAAGATCTTATATTATTACGGCAATATTTACATGTAACCTAAAGGAAGTTTTATATCATTTTTAATACTTTTGTATACTTAGGGGTCGATTTATCATATAGATCATGTCCGCCTGACATCGCTGAATGCCAGCAGCATACACTGTCAGCATTTACCATTGCACAAGCAGTTTTGGTGAAATGCTTGTGCAATACCGCCCCCTGCAGATTTGCGCCAATGGGCCTCTAGCAGGGGGTGTCAATCAGCCAAATCGTATTCACCTCTGAGGCGGCGGAATAGTTAAGGAGCAGCGGTCTTATACCAGATATCATGTTAATCCGTTTTTCCATATATACTCAATCAATGAAGTGATATGACCTTATTCGTTTTATGGAATACAAAAAGATGCAATAGCTCTGGTCAATCACTTGGGTAAGACAGATATGTGAATCTGCTTTCTGAAACATCAGAGATAGAAAACCAAGCAGTGGTTAGTGTGATGCATTACAGATGTCGTAAATAAAAAAAGAGAACGCTTAAATGCTTAGTGATATGAGTCGTATAAGTAGACACGCATTATTATTCAGACAAGTAACTTAGAGAATATAATGCCGTTGACAGAATAATACATAATACAGAAGGATTCATCTTCAATCAAAACTGGAGGAAAGATCAGCCGCTCGATTTAAAATTCCATATTCTTAAGCGCTACCACTCCATGAGAGTTAAATTGCGTTCTGCTGAATGATAAAAGCCAGTAATGATGTTTAAAGTGAAGCAGAGCAGGACTGTTTTGCAGAGATAATTCCTATCATACAGCAGTGAGTTACCACACATGAGGCTGGCAGGAAACAGAAGGTTTATCAGACAGTAATGAAAGCGGTCACATGCAGTTAGTTATGTGTATCTGCTATGATATTATGTGGTCATTGCCTCATTAAATAAAGTGAATGTGCCTATTCTCACCAGTATTATAAATTAATATGTTCAGTTTTTCAATTGTGATATACAAAATGAAGTATTTATGACAGTTGTAATTACTGGAAATATGAATTTCAATAATATTTAATTATCAAGCTAAAAGGTCAATTTCAGTTATAAGGCTTTTTCAGCAGTTATTTTGCTTGAGTAATTAAAGGGATATGAAACCCAATTTTTTTCTTTCATGATTCAGATAGAGCATGCGATTCTGCATATTACACCTGGTCCTTATGGGGTTTTTTTTAATAGCATATTATCATTAGAGCATAAATATTGTTGTGGTGCCTTAGATGTTAAAAAAAAAAAAACTTGGGATAGCAAAGAAAAAAAAAAGAATCACAGCATGGTTAGGTGACACCCTCTAAAAAAAAGCACCTTGAGTGACCACAGTTAACGCAACTCAAAAGTCAACCAGGGTGCATAAATGTCAGGGGATTGGCAAAAAGGGATCATTTTATTCATGATCTATTTCCTTCTAAAAATGTTATTAAATATAGAGCACCCAACCATCCTGCATTTTGAGGAATTATCACATCTAGGGAGTTCTGTCTTGATATTCCATCTTTATGTCCCAGTTCCTAAATAATAATCCTGGAAAACCCCTCATCCCACCTTAAACATATGCAACTGCTGTCCAGACCAAACTATGTCCAAGGACACTGGGATAGTTTGTCTGCTTATCACTCATACTCCCCCATGGGTCTCTAGCTCCTTAGATTTTAAGGATTTCTAGGGAGGTTCATTCTTCGGGGCATATTTATGATTGTGCAAGCGGACATGATCTGATATAGCGGATCATGTCCGCTGCACATCTATAAATGCAATAAATTAGAATGACTTTGAAAGCATAGAAAAAAAAAACACAACTTTTTTTTTTTGCATGGAAATAGTCATGAATTGGAAAGAGGGTCTTCTGAAACTGGGAGGTATATGCTGTGTGATAGAGATTTGTGGGTGGAAAAGTGAGTGCTCTGTCGGCAAGCAGTGACCAATTGCGGTGGCATCATGGTTTCATTTTAGAAACTGGGATATTTCCTCTGAATGTAATGATGCAGGAGGGGCCGCAGGGCTGACCTCCTGACCCTAAGAACAGTGCAATATTCAAGAACTAGAAGCTATGAATATTTAACCCTTTAAACCATTTATGTATGTCGAGGCACTTTGCCCAAAGCACCTGTTTTCAACTTTTCACCTATTTAAATGTCCACATATTTTCTACTGTATTTCTGTAGCTGCTAACATCAGAGAAATACAGTTTCTAAATAGTACCGCAGAAGCAGATAACTGATACAATAGACAGCTGTCTATTATCTATATAATGCATTTGCAGATCTTACTCAGACTACTCTGGTTCACTTTTATCTCACCATAAGTTAAATGAATATTGTGTTTGCTTCACTAAGCAACAAATCAATTTTCTGTTGTTACTACAGCAGTGTGTTAGGTTTCTCCCATTAGCCTTTTGGCTATGGACTTCATTTCTGTCTGAAAGAAAGTAGCGGCAGCCTATTTATGTGGATTTGTTTTGTTTATGTTTGTGTTAAACTATTCTATTTTGTATACTTTATAGTCTAGATCAATTTCTTGGGGCCAAATTATCAAGTTCCGAATGGAGGTTGATGCCCGTTTCCGCTTGAGCCTTTAGGCTCGCCGGAAAGAGCAGTTATGCAGCAGCAGTCTAAAGACTGGTGAACTGCTTGTGCAATGATAAATGCCGACAGCGTATGCTGTTGACATTTATCGATGTGTGTCGGACATGATACGCTGCGTTTCATGTCCGCTTGCATTTTGATAAATTGACCCTATAGTGTTGTCTATCTAAAAAAATATAAATTAAAAAAATTGGACAGTTAAGTCATATCAATTGAGCCATTGACTCATGCCTGAATGCATCTAAAAATTCTCTTTCAGAACTCTGAAGCACAGCTGCAATCAGAGGTCTTCTAATTACTAAAACCAACAACAAACTCATACATGTCTGGTATTCCTGAACACATGAGATCATAAAGAAGATTCATTTTTATTTTTATATGATCGAATTTGGCAGACATCTTATGGCCAACTGGTGGCATGAAATGCCAAAAATAAGCCTAGAACAATACCTTAGGATGTTATATATATATATATAATATAATATAAAGAGGAAATCTATGAAATAACAAGTGCACAGAGATAGCAGTCTTTATGGATGGAATAGACTTTGTATGGTAGTTTTCAAAGTAGAGAGAAAGTTATGGTCCACCTTCACCTTATGTTCCACCAGTGGTATATCCCAATAAGAGTAAAAGGATGTACGCTTACCCACTCTTACCCCAATCATATGAGGTAAGTTTGAAGTATCGGAGGAGGACAAAGTTCACCGCCTGGAATCAGCCAAATTTTCCAATCCTGGATAGGAACTCTTTATAGTAGTGGATCTCAAAGAACGAGTAGTTCCAAATGGAAAGAAATACAAAATCTCATAGTGTGATACTGTTGTAGCTATAAAACAATTTATTGTAGACAAACAGATATACACTCACATATTTCAACCTCAATCGGATACGAAGTAAGTTTATGCATGAACTAGACTCCAAACAGGTCTGTTGCAATATATCTCAAGGCAATTATATGAGAAAATTCTTTGCATACACAGGCTCAGAAATGTTTCATAACGCCATTCTGGACTTAAAATCCGCGACACTAGTACCATATAACCACCGGTTCAGTATAAATATAACTGTCCACTCATTAGTTTCCTTTCATTAGGAAACTAACGAGCGGACTCTTTTTTTTCTATAGTTCTTTAGCTACAGGATTTTGTGGGGTGGGATGGTAAATCTAGTCTTTATTTAACTTTTTTGTAATTTTACAATAATTTCTTCTGTAATGAAATAACTAGTAGGAACTTTCATCCACTAAAAGTATATATTTTTATATATATATATATATATATATATATATATATATATCTTGAATTGCAGAAAGAAAAAAGCCGGCACTTCTCCCAGGATGAATGATAAAAAAGTTGCTTATTATTAAGGCTGCACTAGCCGAAGCATGTAAGGCGTACTTTCTAGATTTGCATTCTTTCTTACTTATTTTAATGTATATGAAATAAAGATCGTTTTTATCATTCATCCTGGGAGAAGTGCCGGCTTTTTCTTTCTGCAATTCAAGCTATCTACTTTCCCTGACCGGCTTCTGGACACCTCTCAGCTGTGTTGTGCTGTAGATCAGTTCACTCTATAGTGACGCTTTGGGAGACGGATCACTGGAGCGCTATTGGAGGATTGCAACACGTGATACCCGGAAGTGCATTGGAGCACGGGTCTGGAGCGCATACTGAAGACTAACGCCGGCTCTTTTGTGCACAATCCTGCTTGTCAGACTGTCCCTTCTACCTGGGGTGGTGAGTAACCGT
Organism: Bombina bombina; assembly: GCF_027579735.1. NCBI lineage: Eukaryota > Metazoa > Chordata > Amphibia > Anura > Bombinatoridae > Bombina > Bombina bombina. The sequence continues at coordinate 45,749,837 of NC_069506.1, forward strand.
CCTTTGGTATTGTTATGGTCTCTCTGTGATTTCAGGCTGCACTACATATATGGCTCAGTTCATGGAACATTGTAACTTATAGCGTTTTAGTGACAGTGTATGCGCTCCATCTCTTTTATTCACTAACTTGCATCTCCTACATTATAACTGTGGATTGGAGCTGGTTGTGTAACATTTTTTCTTATATATATATATATATATATATATATATATATATATATATATATATATATATGTGTGTGTGTGTGTGTGTGTGTGTGTGTAATTTAAACTGAATGATTGCAAAAACATTATAAATAGCCTTTGGGATAGTTTTGTACTGAAATCTCCAGTCCTGATAGGGTTAAACATATAATAAAGTCAAAATTAAACTTCATTCATGATTCAGGCAAATCATTTTAGACAACTTTTTAATTTACATCCAATATCAAATTTGGTTCATTCTCTTGGTATCCTTTGTTAAACAGAGTACCTAGGTACGCTCAGGAATATTAATGCACTGCTGGGTGCTAGCTGGTGATTGGTGGTGCATATATTTGACTCTTGCTATTGGCTCACCAGATATATTTGGCTATTTACCCATAGTGCTTTGCTGCTCCTAAGGCAACTCCAACAATTGATACCAAGAAAGTTGAAAAAAGAAAAATGTATCAAAGAAGTAAATTGAAAAGTTTTTTAAAATTGCACATTCTGGGGGATATTTATAAAAGCATCAAATGAAAATACGTTTGAACCCCACGTCGTATTTGTTGCGAGATTGATCCGCCGTAGTTATCAAAGCGTCAAGATCATCAAATGTGTGACGAAATATACGCTCCCGCGATCTCAATCCGATGCCGACCGATGCTTGCATCATTACAGATGTTTCAAATTCACATTCAACTCTATTTGACCCTTTTCCCAATTTATCATACATTTAACAGATACACTCGCGTCTATTCCGACGCAGCGTACCTAGTTTTCAATCCGCCACCCTTGAGGCAGTGGATGCCATGGAAATCAATGGGAGTCTGAAAACACAGAAATCTTATATTCGATGATGTAAGAGAATGAAGCATATGACATAATAAAAGTAAATTAGAAACTTTATTAAAATTGTATACCCTTTCTAAATCAAACAATATTATTGCTCCACATTTGGTGCACTAGTAGATATAGGGATAAAACTGAAAAATACATTGCAAAGCAAGGGGACAATATTATTTCTCCAAATTTGTTGCAAAGTTTTGCCCCAGACTTGTTGCACCAATAGATATAGAGATACAAATGAAATAAATACACAACATAATATAGCTAACTTCCTTTTAATTTTTTTGGAAAAATCTATTTGCACCATGTTTAAGCCATGTAATACAAGTCCCACTCTCCACTTTGCACCAAATTTGACACAACACTTTTCGCACGAGTTATGACGCAAACTCCTAAACATCCCACACACTAGTGAATTTTTCAACCACTTTTGATTGGAATATGCATAATCAAATGATTTATGACATCACCCAATCTGATTGAAATATACATTTTAAACTATCACTAAAAAATCAAATTGCTCGATACTTTTGTCATTGATCACTCATCAGAACTTGTAAGTGCCATTTGTTACATTGTGTAATATACTTTGAAAGTATGTATATGTGAAATTAGCATTAAATATAATGCTGACATTAGGACACACAGTGTAATATTTTAGACCATGATTTTAAAATTCGACTTGATGTTTCATTCAATATAATTTTAAGCTGATAGCTCAAAGGGATAGCCCACCTAACATTAAACTGTCATGATTCAGATACAACAGAAATTAAAATAACCTCTTTTCTGTCATGATATTTTCAGTGTTTTACTTCCTTCTCTTGAATTCCTTTTTTCAGTAAGAAATGTCATCTTATATGCCAGCCCATTTTATAACACCTGTGTAGGGGTGGATTTTAAAACTAAATTGCAACCAGGAGGGTTACACAGGTACAGAGAGAAAACTGCCCCAGCTCTTACAATATCCATTGATTGCAAATAAATACATATGATACCCTGATTACATGTTATATTCACAATTATTCCTGCTCAGAATAATAATACATTTACACTATATACATATAGTGGCATAAATAAACACAGAGCTATGACAGACAACATTGTAACATTGTTTAGAACAAATAAAGGAATTTAGGGACATGTAAATATGTTTGTAAAAGTTTTTTGACATAACACACACACACATATATATATATATATATATATATATATATATATACACACAAACACACACACACACACAAGTATGTGCAAATATATATGTACAAATTCTAGCATTAATAATCATTTATATAAAAACATGAGATAAAAGCATATCATGACTTCTAGAAATACAAATACACATTAATTTCTGTGAAAGTATCATATAACAGATTTTTTTGTATAACAAATAAATATAAAAATAACTTTCTATGAGATATTGTTTGTTCAGGTATAAATCTAGCTATTTCTTGGACATTAACAGATGAAAAATAAAAGATTAGCTTTAGAGAAATGTGCTTGTTCATGGACAGTAATGAAATGGTATAAATAAAGTTGGGAAAAACCTGAATAGCCATGGCATTGATGACTGTTAGTTAACAACAGTCCGATGCTCATCGCGGCGTACTTGACGCCGGCGAATGCACCGAGATTGACGCTTTGATAAATATCTATATATCCATCTGAGTCATGACATTTGAATATTGACTTTACTATCCCTTTAAATCTAACACAGTAAATACCCCAGGGCTGATATAAAACAAATCAAAGGTTTTGATTCTACACCTGTTCACTAACACTCTCTGAGAACAAATTGGAGTGGTTTATTGTATAGCACATAAGAATATATTCACACTATGGGGCCAATTTATCAATGTCTGTCCGACATGATATGTTGTAGCGTATCATTTCCAACAGACTTTGCTGAATGCTGATAGCATATGCTGTCAGCATTTAACATTGCAGAAGCAGTTCTGGTGAACTGCTTGTGCAATGCCGCCTCCTGCAGATTCACGGCCAATCGGCTGCTAGCAGGGGGTGTCAATCAACCCAATCGTATACGATCAGGCGGATTTGATGTCCGCAGCCTCAGAGGCAGTGGACCAGTTAAGGGTGCTTCATAACTGCTGTTTCCAGCAAGCCTGAAGACTCACGCAGAAACAGGGGAGGGGATCAGGGGCCATTCGACCCTTGATAAATCAGCCCCTTTAACTTAAAAAAACTTAAAGGAACATGAAACCCAAACATTTTTTTCACAACTTTCCTATTTACTTATATTAGGAAATGTGCTTTATTCTCTTATTATTATTATTATTATTATTGGTTATTTGTAGAGCGCCAACAGATTCCACAGGGCTAATTCTCTTAATAGCCTTTGTTAAAAGAGCAACAATTCACTGGTGGGAGCTAGCTGAATACATCCGTAAGCCAATAAAAAGTGGCAGAGATTATCTAGGTATACTTTTAAACAAAGGATACCACGAGAAGTCAGCAAATTAGATAATAAAGTAAATTGGAAAGTTGTTTAAAATGTTATGTTCTATCTAAATCATGAAAGACAAATTTGGGGTTTCATGTCCCTTTAATACATTTGTGGTATTTTAAATAACTCAAGCAAGAAAAACTGGAACAAAAATATGACTCCTCTAGCCATGGTATTAGGATGAATGCATATGAGAAAATACATTATTTATTATAGTCTAAGGCATCGTCCACCTGCTGCTCCTCGATTTACCAAATAAATAATATATGAATAAACAGCAGAGATCACAAGAAATACTGCGGAGAATAAAGAGATGGGATTTCTTCAATTTGAAAAAAGGGTCCAAAAAAAAAGAATGCTACAGCTTAATTACAATATATGTATATTTGTATAGTCATAATGTTTATATTTAACCCATTACTCTATAATTATTCAGAACACTTGCATTTTATCCCAGCATGCAGTATCATACTAGTATTCTATTCTATTAGATTACACTCTCAGCATAAGATATAGGAAAAATGTTTATAATCAGAAAAGTTTTGCTATTTTATGCTGGCTGATCATACAACAAATTAATAAAAAAAAAAATAGGATCACTCCCACTAGAAATAAATCAGCCTAATCCTATAATCATGTCAAAAGCTTGCAAGCAAATTCTTTTCTGGAAAAATTACAGAGCAATTCCAGTCTTAAATTAAGACTAAACTACATTTATTCAAAGAGGTTCAAATCCATAATTTAAGGCTTAATTCAAATAGATAAAATAGGCACCATGGTTTGTATAGACAACAGTAAATGGCAATTACTAAATTAAATAGATCTTGTCTAGACTAATCATATGTCATATTGTCTTGGAATTTTCCTGCATATAAAATATTATTAGAGCTTTTCATTTTCCAAGGCCACTTTCAAATGAATAAAATAAAATTCTCACCTTCATTTTTTTCAAAAGCTATAGAACATTTCTATGATCACTTTGTGTGGATGTGACAGTCTTTCAAATGCCAGGTCTCATTCCCTTCTAAGCAGGGGCGTAACTATAAAGTTCTCAGAGATCTCAACTAAAACTGGGTCCACACCTCTAGGGAGCCCATCTTGCACTTTAATCAGTAGTGGTATCAACATGGGGGGGGGCTGATGGGGCTTGAGCTTATATCTGATACCTCTATGTATATAAATATATATATATATATATATATATATTAGCTTCAAACATAGAAGTCCTGATGAGGCCCTTGCTTTCGCTCAGCATTGTGGGGTGAAACGCGCGTCGACGACAGACACAAACTAACAACCTGCCAAAAGTCCGGAGGAATACAATAAAGGCAACAATACCAGATCCGCCACAGTTAGTGTCCTTGGGAGCAAAGTGACACGACTTGAAGTGGAGGAGGTGTGACAGTAAAAGATGTCGGAGATGGATGTCCCGATTTATGTCAGTGTGCCTATGTGAAATTACCCGGCTTGCAGACGGTTGGTAACTAACAGCTTAAAGGGCCATAATACCCAAATGTTTAAACACTTGAAAGTGATGCAGCCTAGCTGTAAAAAGCTGATTAGAAAATATCACCTGAACATCTCTATGTAAAAAAGAAAGATATTTTACCTCAAAAGTTCCTCAGTAGCTACCTCCCATTGTAAAGGATTTCTAAGCAGCATTTTAGTGTGTTTGTCCTGGGACATCTGAAGGGTCTAGCATTGTGCACTCTCATATTATTTCACCAATCCGGTAAAGGAAGCTTACTATGAAATCTCATGAGAGTTAAGTCAAATCTCATGAGATCACAGTAAGAGTTCATGACCTCAGCACTGCTGATGCTGATTGGCTGCTGTTCATTTCTTCATTTTTTTTATTTTTTTACCTGCAGCTGGGAGCAGCTGAGTATAACTTTTTACACAGAACTTACACTGCTGAGCTGAGGAGATTGTGATGTAAAATATCTTCCTTTTTTACATAGAGATGCTCAGGTGATATTTTCCTGTCAGCTTTTTACAGTTATACTGCATCAGTTTCAAGTGATTTAGCATATGAGTATTATGTCCCTTTAAGCGGCTTATAAAGGTCCGGATGGTCTGAATACAGGTGACGTTATCTTTAACAGATGTTGAAAGCTCTGTGTTGATCTCATACAAATACCTGAATGTGAATACCCGGTCCGTTTTCACCGCAACTTTCTGCTAGGCTGCACTTGCCTTTTTTTGCTATAAATAAGCAACAAACTTGGTTTTGCAACTACTGTGTGCTAGCTCAAGAGGACGTTCTTACCTCGTTATTGTAGCTAGCTTATCCTGTTGTTTTCTTCTAGATGGGAACAGAAATAAATCTGCAGATACCCCAAATATAAGTTGGGACTATCATCGTTATCCTGTGTCCAGGCTATGTTTAAAAGGACTCTGTTTTCTTGTTGGCATGCCATTTCCCTATGGAGGATTGTTGCCATCTGATGTATCAGGTTTTATATAAAGCAAATGTGAGATTGATGCATATAACTTAAATTGCAACTGTGGCTGCATATATAATCAAAACTGAGTTATTAGATATTTTTGATGTTGCTTCTTTATGCCTATTAGTGTGATAAAAGAATTTTATTGAGTAGATATTTCCAACAGCAGTGGTAGATTTATGCTTACTAGTGTAGTCAAGTGCAATGATGCCTATCAGTGATGACTGTTCATTGTTAATAAACTGTTGCATCTTTTAAATCTGTATGCATCTGTCTGTCTTTTTTTTTGAGTGATCTTTGACCAAACTTGTTATCCTTTGATACAGAGAATACTCTTTTGGGTGCTGCAAACCCCGACTTTTCACAGTATCCCATATAGCTCTACTGTGGCCCTTTTCTTGTACTGTATGTTTGAAGCTAATAATATTTTTGGGGGCCTGCACCGGATCTAGTAATGGTTGAATTCCGTCTAGATTTTTCTTAATTTCCCAGGTAAAAATTATATAATTTTCCTATCCTGTAGTCAGGAAGGTTTGGGTGATTCTCTCCCAGCATCTGTTTTGTATCTAATATATATACATAATGCCCCCCCCCCCAGAACTTGGGCCCTGGTACCACTGAACTTGCTGCACCAATGGTATGTCTGCCCCTGCATCTGGTGCAAATTAACCAAAGGAGGAGGATGAAAGAGAAACAGCTATAATTCTGTAGAATATGGGTGTTATTATTAATCAGGCATGCTGGTGAGTTAAACTATTAGGAGATTGTGATGCTTTGGAAGGGGAGCTGTTGAATTGGGAAGCCCCACCACATTGGAAAAGTAATGGTGGTTAATTGTTATATAACAAAATGGTATACCTTAAGGGGACATTATGGAAAAAAAATAGCATGCTCTCATTGGTAAGATCATGTAGATTTTTAAAAACCTTATATATCTGCAAGCTGTGTAGCTCCAAACCAGGACATTGCTGGTCAGCCAATCAGCAGCAGTTGTCACATGACTCTGTCAATTGTCGGCTATTATCTAATTGGGAGCTGCATGGTTTGCAGCTGATGAGTAAACTTTGTGTTTGTATTTAAGCTCTTTACAATGGTTAAACAGATAGTTATCTAAAATCAGGAATGCAAAAATTTGCATATTTGATTGAATCAGAGTATGTCAATTTTGCATTTGAACGTCTCTTTAAATAATATAGCCCCAAATGTCAGTTACCTGCATAGTCTATTTGGTTTTGTGCTGTTTTTTTTTATTATTTATTTTTATTTCAGAAATTAAAGGGCATTAAGTAAGTATCTCATTTAAAAATTAAAGCATAGAGTTTAAACAATATAATGCTATTTTCCTAATATTAAAGAGGCATCTACAGCTTTATGAGGTTTTAACGTCTATGGAGCTAATCTAACAATGCTCATTGGGTTATTCTGTTTTGGAAAAAAAAGAAGAAAGTAATTGTGTCAGAGCCTTGTGTGACAATGTATGGTGCCAGGGCTGCTGTCATCTCTTTATGAAGACAGTAATAATACTTTATTTACAGTATAATTAATTCATGGGCTCAGATATCTGCTATCTCTGCACATGAGAGGGTATGATATGCAGACTGCTTATACTATCTTACAGGAAAAGTAAAGTCAAATTTAAATGTTCATGGTTTAGATAGATCATGCAATCATAAAAAATAAATTTTAAAAAAATCTAATTTACTTCTATTATAAATATTCCTCTTTTTTGGCTGAAAAGGCTACTTTTGATTCAACATGAACACAATCGTGTTTTTGTCTGTTTCCGCACCAGCGAACATATTTTGTGATCCGTGCTAAAAGCCCTATTTTATATATTGGACTGTAAAACTATTGGTAATCACAATTCATGTCTTTTCAAGACGAGTTTTGACTTTTCAAATTTGACAACTCAAGGCACTTGATAAAGCCTTGAAATAGTATTTTGGACATCTCTGCACTATTCCAAAACTAGAAGCAAACAGTCTTATCTTGAACGTGCAAAACACTCAGAAACGGCCATATATATTCATTAAAACTCTATTCATCTCTGTTACATTGGCTATATACAGTAGGCAGGGAACACATTAACATTTATATAGGTTCATATATGTATATGAGTTGAGTGATATCCTGTGCAGCTAAAGGCATCTGTAGGAACATTCACATCAGAGCTCCAACATCTACAAATGGTGTGGAGCAATCTCTCTTTTGACTCCAAGTCACAATTGCTCTGTTGTGATGGTTACGAGTAACAGTAAAGTATTTGTGTCTACATTATTGAACTCCTAAACAGGATCACACCTTCATGAATGTGAGTTTAATAATGTAGGCTCAAGCACTTAAAATTGTGACCATATGTGCACTTAGGACCAGATTATGAGTGACGCACTATTGTTTGAGTGCAAGCGATATCAGGTTTTCGCGTCTGCGTGCAAGTTAATTTGCACTTGTACCTCAAGTTGAAAGTAAATGCAAACGTGTGAGCGCAATCGCGATTTACGCTATAATGATTACCGTGACCTGAGAGCTCTGGCTGTTTTGCTAAACTAAAAAATGTGTCACAAAACACATCAAAATTACATTACAAAGTACAATTACACTCATAAAAACACAATCTAATAACAATTATTCAAAAATATTATTTCTCAAAAGAGATATAAGGGATGAAAGATATGAGATCTCAGGTGATAGAAAAAAAGGCTTTAACATAGATATACATACATACATATACATATGTAAAGATGGATATGTATGTGTGTATATATATATATATAAATATATATATATATAATACTTAGACAGTGGCCCAACACTCCTTCCACATTGGTGTAATCACCGCCTGGGTGCTATTCTCATTGAGATTAAATAGAACTGCATTGATGAAGGAGGGCACTCGCAGGACTTTTTTTTTAATCAAAAAGTAGTTAAAAATGTATTTCCAAATGCATGACAACATTAGATAGCATGTCGATGAAAACACACAGAAAATTTAAACTCACACAATTCAAATACCAGCATACATCCAAATAAAATGTCCTCTGACAGCGATTCAGATAACTACAAATATAGTGAAACACGGATGTTGCGCTAAAAGCTAGGTATAAGTTAAAGGGACACTAAACCCAAACATTTTCTTTCATGATTCAGGTAGAGAATAGAATTTTAAATAACATTCCAATTGAATTCTATTATCTAATTTGCTTTATTCTTTAGATATCCTCTTTTGAAGAAATAGCAATGCACATGTGTGAGCCAATCACACGAGGCATCTATGTGCATCTACCAATCAGCAGCTACTGAGCATATCTATATATGCTTTTCAGAAAAGAATATCAAGAGAATGAAGCTAATTAGATACTAGAAGTACATTAGAAAGTTGTTTAAAATCACATGTTCTTTCTAAATCATGAAAGAAAAATTTTGGGTTTCATGTCCCTTTAATATTGTTACAAGAATTACAAAAGTTACAATAAACAATTTAATCAATATAATATATCCATAAAAACAATGCAATATAATAAAATACTGTGCAATAAAATTAACTAACCACCGGTGGTACAATATTAAAAAGAAAAAATCTAAAGGATAGATGTATATAATCCAGACAATAGCCTAGAAGAGGCAATAAACCCTCCAGGAAAGTGGAATGAACTATCCAGGAAAGTAGTAAATATCCAAGTCGTACAACACACAAGCTAGGTTAATGTGGATTCACTATGCACGCTTGTATAGCTATGATGCAGGCAAAAAATACAGTTGGCTTTGGAACTGCACATATAGTTTAGACAGCACGTGTTCAGGCTAACACGCTACTACGTTACCAATGTGGTTTAAGCAGCTTAACCTTATCCGTTCCGCTATGACCTTTCACCATAGTCTTCCTCTTGCAGTCTACAGTCAACCTTCAAGGCCAGGTTAAGGATCTACCTTTGAGGAGTCCGGTCGTCCTAATTTGAGTCTGCTGTGATATCCAACGGCTTTACTTGGCGTGTAGCGGTTACTCTTACTTCCGTGTATAGCGGTCACGTGGTTAGTTGGACCAATCAGATTTAGTTTCTCACGCTGTCAGCCACAGAATGAAATTCTTTGAGAATTAACACAGAGCACTCTGGTTATCGGAAAGTCTTTCGTTCCAGGTGAAAGATACAAAAGTCATCTACGCATTTCAGCCCTCAGCATAGGCCTTTATCAAGATGATATTTGGGTTTCCTGTTCTGCCTTTTAAGGCCCTTGCAATTTCCTGTTAGCCAATCAAGCCTGATCAATCTGTTTAAAATTGCCTGACATGTCCAGAATTCAGTCTTTTTTCCTGGTGTCAAAAAACAATCTAATAATAGGTATAAGCAGAGAGTATATTTATAATAGGAGATCAGTATAAATAATTAATTAATTAGATGGGAATGTTACCAAACATATAAATTAATTCTAAAAGAATTTTACTAAACCAGTTTTTCTATATAAGACATATAATAAAATTGATTTATGTGAAATGTTTAACAAAACATTAGAACTTTTCAGTGTTAGAAAGGTATAGTGTTACTCTAAAACTAATGATAAAAAATGTGTAAAATATACCCTATCACCAATCTCCTTCTATTTAAAAATATCTATTTTTTTTTTTTTTTTTAAAAAGCAGTTAATAGTAATATAAAATTCAAATTAGAATTTAAAAAAATTGGTTATAAAATGTTCCATATATAAAAAATTATGGCAATTTTTTAAAAATTCTAATTAGAATTTTATATTACTATTGACTGCTTTTTAAAAATAAATAAATAGATATTTTGAAATAGAATGACCATTACCTGTCACCACCTTTGTGTTAGGTACTCACTATCATCGAACGCTAACCAGCTTTATCACATGGTCATCAGGCCCATAACATTTAAAATGGCTGATATACTAGCACAAGATAGCACCCCTTGGGACACGATGTGTATTACACGTCATGCCATAACATAAGCAGTGAAAATAAAAATAACAACTCTCTCCAGCACCACCAAGGGAGAATCTCACAAACAGCCAACCACAGTATGCAGTCACTCTGGTGAGTGGTTATGCATCATTGTCAGCTACTTATTCAATAGGTTGTGAATCTGGTCAGTACTCTTGTCTCATTACAGTGTTGGGTTGGTATATTCTAGTCTTGCTAATTGCGACTAATAGTGTTGTTTTAAGTTTATTTCAGCCCATTATTGGTGGCGTATACTGCTCGATATAGTGTGTATAACATTAGGACTGGTTGTTTTATTATTGCAGCCCTACAGGTGAACAAACAGCCGGGCTTTTATAATTTGAGGCGGGCTATTCGATGATAGTGAGTACCAAACACGAAGGTGGTGACCGGTAGCTGGTCTAATATATTAGTACTAACTACTGTGCAACACTATTAATTACGGTTTATGACTTGGCTGGCACACCACTGTATATCCTATCTGATACACCGTTTAGTCTAGTCACAGGGATCATTGTCGTTGGTCCTAGGTGCATTATATATTTATGTTGTTTATATGGGGGATTTTTGTTCTAACTAGTTGCTAGCGTCCATTGATAATTTTGTGCATTGATAGCTGTGCCTTATGCACCTGTGAGGAGGTATATTCTGTTTATGCACTGGGGCCATTTTATAAGAGAAATGTATCTTCTTTCCTCTTCTTTTGGTTTTTATGAATGATGGGCTCTGTTCTGAGCTTCTATATGCATTGTTTTTTGTGTGGTGGAGGGGTGTCACTGTTGCAAGAAATGTTTTGATACATGTTCAGTAATGTTTCCTTTTTTGTTGTATTGCTCAATGAGATTCCATTTGTATGTTTTGTATTTTTTTAAATCAAATTTGTCTTGAAGAAGGCCCATAATGGGGTCGAAACGTCGACATTCTTTCTAATGTTGTCACGCATTTGGAAATAAATTTACACTACTTTTTGATTAAAAAAAGTCATGTGAGTGCCCTCCTTCATCAATACAGTTATATATATATATATATATATATATATATATATTTATATATATATATATATATATTTATATGTGTGTACATATGTATTTATATGTGTATAAATGTATTTACAAACATATATACACATATAAACACATATATGCATATGTATACATATACAAAGGCGCAATCTCATTTGAACATCTTCTATGCAGATACAATGTTGCAAGGGGTTTAGGTACTGTCAAAATACAGTATTAGAAGATATCATAAGTCCTTTCAATAGAAAACCGTAAGTATCCATCTTGTTTTAAGATCACGCCAAAACCGAAACAGTTGACAAAAAAATAAAAACAAATATTGTTAAAAACATATAAAACAATACAAAAACTGACAATATAGCTATTGAGCAATAATGCCCAGATGTTAAGCAGTGGTAAGCCATAATGTATATCTCAGTTTTGAGTATGTCTTTCAGGAGCTTTTCTGAAAAGGCATAAAAAGGCATTCGCGGCTGCGGGCTTTTAACACACAAATGTGTTTTGCATTGTGATCACTCAAGAAACTCGATGACCAATTCTGGGGGAAAGCAAAAATTCAATTTAGGAACAAATCACCAGTAAATTGTAATTGACCCCATTGCTTTTAACAATGTTATACATTGTTGCAAACACTGTTGCCATAGAATGCTAAATCAGTGTACATGCTCCTGATGTCCTATGAGAATTTTTAGGCTTACTCCTCAACAAAGGATTCAAAATGAACAATGCAAATGTGATAATTAAAATAAACTTTTTTTTTTTTGTTTTAAATGGCATGTTCTACATGAATTATTTTAAATTTATGGGCCCTTTACTATCACTAATATTATTTCTAAATCAACAGGCAAGTTTTACTAAAATATTTCCAGTACTGTATTCCAAATAAGTGCAAAAAAATCATCTACATAAAATTTCTATTACAAACATGTAGTTTAGGCTGATGCCTGAATGTGACTAATTATGACAACTAGCTTGTAGGTGTTGGAAAGCAGGTAACAATGTTTGCTATTTTTAGAGTATATTCTTTTCTGTTAGAGAACTTACATACATTACTTATTTATATGAGCTAGCTACACGGTGACTCATTAGTTTTTCTTGTATGGTTATTGCATTATCCTTAAAACATACATGATGTACTAATCTTCAACACTAAACATCTATATTTATCACAAAGGTAAAGAAAACAGGGGGTGGAAAATAAATACGGTTGCATTACTCCTTCAAGGGACGTCTCTTACATCTCTGCTGAAATATCTAGGTCAAAAACTGTATAAAAAAAAAATACACACATTCAATTTTTACTTATGTAATTTTTAAATGTTCCCCATTCTTAAAGTGATGGTAAACCTGAACATTTAAAAAACGCTAGGATTTATCATCACTAAAGATAAACTGTAGGCACAGTGCTCTTTACCAATAAGGTGACATTTCCACCTCCAAACCAATAGCAGTGCTAGGATGTCAGATGACATGCATGGCTATTGGTTTAGAGGTGGAAACGTCACCTCAATGGAGAAGAGCGATGTGCTGTGGGAGGCCGGAGCCGCTGACTTTAGCAAAATAAGTTTAGCACCCTTTTTTTAGTAAGTGATGAATTATTAAACTACAGTTTATTTTTAGTGATGGTAAATCCTAGCATTTTTTCAATTAATTAAAGAGCTATATTCCCACTCGTGAGCCACAACAGGAAATTGCCAATCAATCAAATCTCAAGCAAGACCTTACCTATGTGTTTAACACATTTCTGGGGTTAAACACAAAGTAACATGCTAAAGCATGTTATTTTTGCATCCTTTTTTAAAAAATAAAAATAGCAACTGGTCCCCAACACTTTCTTGTTTTAGAATCATAGACATGCACCATTGTTAAACCCAATGTACAGCAGTGATATGTATTGTGTCTTTGACAGTTCAGAGAAAGCTAAAGACAACTTAATAATATAATGTCCATTTAATAACTAACTGCTCAGTTGTTAGAACTATAAGAAAAAAATATACATACGCGTCAGGCAATGTCAGAATGTTGGTGGTGTAGAACTGTCTGTGCATAGGGCAGCAATTAAAACTTAATACAATATTGCTTTTGGAACGGTACTTACATTTTTTGATAATTGTGTTGTTTTGCAAAAGAAGATAGGATACATTAATTTGCTAAGTGATAAAAAAAACTTACGTAATTTGTAAAGTAAAGTTTTCAAATAAATTTGAGTTGATTTCATGGTTCTGCCTAGAACATTTTTACATTATGGTAACTATTAAATAATTTCTTCAATTTTCTTCTAAAGTTAAGTCTGATCGAGCCTCATCATCAGAAGTCAGTAGACATACAAGTCTGCTTTAGGAAGCTTCTTCAAAGTCAGCTATGTAAAGAGATCTAACATTAATTCTGAAAGCAATGAATAACTCAGAGACATATCTTTATGACGATCAAAAGAAGACAGAAAAAGACTCTGATAAAAAGTCATACAGTGCTAAGACACTGACCTTTTATTTTGTCAATTAGAAGTGATCTGACCTGTTACCTATCAGTTGTCTGTCCTCCACAACAGGACAAATTAGTGGTCATACGAAAAACCTCACACCATGAGTTCTGAAACCAAATTTTCCTTTCTCAATAATGAGTTCTCTGTCATTCCAACAGAGAGGTAATACATTATATATAATGACTTTATTAAAAATTATTTATAGAAAGACATTTGTCCTACACAGGTGAACCTTCTGTTCATTACTAATTAAAAAACACATTTCACAAGTTAAAGAACAGGACGTAATCATTTGCTGGCGTAGGTAGAACAGAAATTTGGTAAACCAAGGAAAACATATACTAGAGAGGAAGTGCAGAAAGGAAAATTAAAATAAAATACTAGTGTGATTGCAAATTATTAAAATGTCAAAAAGAAATGAAAAGGTCACTGAGCTAAAGTAAATCATTTGTATTTTAAGCTGATAAAATACAGAACTGGGGACAATATCCAACTGTTGAGTGTTTTAAAGGTCTGTATGTTCCATTTCAATCAACACAAATTGTCAAGTTAAAGTTGCATTGCTATACCTAATCAGGACATGGCTGATGCACCAATAAAGAGCAACATATATACAAATCCACCAATCTGTTCCCTGAACAGGAGTTCAACCGTAGCGTTACTTTAACTAATTGCAGGGGTTAAAAGGACTCTAAATTGCTGAGCACAACTACAATAAAATAATTACTGCCATGTTATTGTATTTCTTCCTGTGCTTTCAGCTATCTTCAAAGCAGTCCTATTTTAAAAATTAAAGTGTCAAATGCTGAAGCTCCGCCTTTTCATACTGGGCGCCGCCATCTTAGAGCTTAAAGTGAAAGTAAACCCTAGCGTTGTACAAACGCTAGGATTTACTATTGAAACAAATAAAGGGCACTTTCATTCATGAAGTATAAGATACTTCATGTAGAGAGCCCCTTTATTTGATTCAATCGATCACCGTTTTTAGCAGCTACAGCAGCCCACGGCTAAAAAAAAATTTGGCTAAGAGGTGACATTTTCACCTCTTAGCCAATAGCAGTGCAGTAAATCCAGCTTGGCTCCCATGGGAGCCGGATTTACCACACTGCTATTGGCTAAGAGGTGAAAACGTCACCTCTTAGCCAAAAAATTTTTTAGCCGTGCTCTGCTGTATTTGCTAAGAGCGGCAAGTCATTGAATCAAATAAAGGAGCTTTCTACATGAAGTATCTTATACTTCATGAATGAAAGTGCCCTTTATTTGTTTCAATAGTAAATCCTAGCGTTTGTACAACGCTAGGGTTTACTTTCACTTTAAGTATATTTATATCCTGTGAAAGAAGCGGCGCACAGTCACAGATCAATGATTTTGCAGGCTTTTTGGCAGCTGAATCATTTGCTTTAGGTTAGTATGCACAATACACCATGTGAGTTTTACATATATGTATGTTTTGCCATTGTAAAGTTACACAAAACATAATTAACCACTTCCTGCAAGGAATCATTTGTCTACATCAGAACAAAGTTCAGATGTAAATAAATGAGTAAAAATTTAAATCACGCTATCGTTCGATGATGAGATCAGGTCAGGGAGGACGCAAGGCACACACCCCAGCCCTCAATCCATATAGGAAGTGGTTAAAGTTTCAGGAGATCCGAATGGTTAGGACGTTCTATGCCATCCTAACAGAGCTAAAGCTCAGTGCAGTTAGGGTGGCAAAGAGCATCCTAACAGTGGGAAGGGGTTAAAAATTAAAAAAAAACAGTAATCAATAACATTAAACAATGCAGCTACTGCAAAAATGTAAAACTCCTGCTCTGTATCGTGCACCCCAACCTGAAGCACATTATAGAGTTGGCAAAAAGCTAGAAACCTTTCTGATTTGTAAATGCACCCTCCTTCTGTCCCAGTGTGTGAGAATACCTAAGATACAAGATGGCGGCACCCAGTATGAAGAGGCAGAGCTTCAACATCTGGCACCTTTTTTATGGGGATTAAATAGCAGAATGGCTTTAAACAGGGGGAAAGCAATACCATAGTGAGTAGTATTCATGCTATTGTAGCTTTGCCCAGCAGTTTAATGTCCCTTATAGTTAAGCGTGGTATGATATGTATATGTAATAGTGATATTATGTATTCCAATGAGTTTGAGCATTTTATTACAAAATGATTATATCCCTTTAAAGTGAAGATGTATTATAGCATTCTGTTTGTCAAATCAATATGACTTTCATTCATCATTTTTCATATCATTGTGTATATATGAAATAATTCCCGTTATAAAGCAATTTATAATTGATCCACCAATTCAGCCTGTTTTTTGGGGGGGAGTTTTTTCGTGTCGATCACGTAATCCTAAAAACCAATTGAAATTCTGGCTGTTAGGCGGCCGTCAATCCACGTCATCCGCCGTTGATTCATTTGCGCATGCGCGGTTAAATTATTCTTCTGATCGAAATCCATGCGCGCTCCCGTTTCGCGCATGCGTATTTGTAACAGTAAGGAATTCCAATACTGAAAAAAGCATTGCCAATTATCACATGTGCAGATGAAAGCGAATTCGGTAAAAAGCGCATGCGCAGTTAGCAGCTGCATCAGGAGCGCGCTTTTGAGAGACGTAGAGAGCAGGGGAGACCGCTCTCTATACGTCACTAAACTGAAAACCAGGAATTAGGGGTTGGGAGGAGTCACAAGCAAAACGGTAGGGATTTATAAAGATATATATTTTTTAAACTAAAGATGTAATAGAGAAATAAATTTAGCCGATTGTGTTATATTAATATTAACAAATGAAGGGCTCTGTTCTGTAAGTAAAAACTTTACCTTTACTTTAAGGGCAGTATAGTTCACTTCTGAGGATTTTCTTCTGAACATAATTTATAAGCTAAAATTTCCTGACATATTCATTTTTAAAAAAACTACCTTTTTAGGTCATATTTTTATTCACTCACTTGATGCTAATCAGCAAGAAAATGATTGACCTGGGAATATGATTGACTGACACAATGTCAGTGCTGGGGGAGTGCTATTGCATTCTGAGACATAATTAGGCAGACTCATAGCACTATTGTAAGGATTTAGATGACTCCATTTTCACTTTGTTAAACCAGGATATTAATGAAAGTTGTGGTAAAGATAAATATCCCAAATTGTGACTGAGCTGGAAAATGTGGTACAGATGAGAGCTCTGCTATTTCCTTTAAGATTCTTTAGAGAATATCAAAGCTTGAGAGTTGTGTACTTTAGTCTTCAACTTCTTAGTGAGGTTACCTGAGTGTATTTGTTATTGCTAATACAGCTAATGATATATATAAATATTATATGTAAAGTCCTGTTAATGTTTTATATATATATATATATATATATATATATATATATATATATATATATATATATATAAAAATGTATAAGTACAACTGTAAGCACATTACACAAATTTACCTACAAATTGTCACCTCTATCTGAAGACTATTTTACATAAATGTTCCCTCTCTGTAACTAGGACACTGACAGACTAACTATACATTGTGGATAAACATGACTCACTTGCAAGTGATCTTTTTCTGCAGAGATTGTCTAGATCCTCAGAGGTGTCAATGGCAGGAACCAGTTGGCTTCCTTTCCGAAAATGACACGAGCCCAGAGGCTATAAATTCAGTGGCATCAATGAGACTGATGCTCACAGGCCTCACTTAGCAAGCAACAGACCATTAATCCAAGAATCAATTATAAAAGTGCATTCTACTGTTTGATAAAATGCTCGGTTTCATTCCTGTACTGCTCCAAATAAAGATATGGTATCTTAAAGTGAGCAACTTGGGGTCTTGTAGCAGTATGATGATGACTTTGTATTTGATACTTTTTGCAGGAGATTTAGAATAGAGCATTTGTTCTAGACCCTTGGCATACTAGCAAGCTGCAGGCGAAGTGCCACCAAAACTAATGAGCTTTATGTACTTATCATTTCATGCATCATTTGCACTAGTACATTTGACTATAGCTCAGAAAACATAAATAAATGCAAACATTCACTGATTTTGAAAACTTCCTATAAACAGAAATGCCCCCAGATGGTATTTTACCGACATGAGTTTTTTTTAAGGTGCAGGACAGGTCAAAGTTCAAAATAAAGATTAAATATAGAAACAAAGATGCTATAATGGTCAAACTTATTCTAAGTGTATTAAAATCTAATTACAAACGCTAATTTGTTTCTGATTTATGATGTATAATTATTTAGGCAAAAAATTGTTCCCAGAAAAGCAATGACATCAACTGTATTTTTAAGTCATATTATATATTATTCATTTTTAAAATTATAATTTATGCCCATCTCACCAGCTGTGTACGGTAAGGCTAGAGATGATGTTATACCGAGTATTCTGCTCTCACCTGCTTGATGACCTCAAACACAGGGATTATGAATTTTACATAGTGTGCAAACAAGAAATTATTAGGAACGCGGATATTTGTTTTGTTTTAACGAAATTAATACCTGAATTAATGCACTAACTAATTTAAAGAATAACTAATATAATCATGAATATATTTGTTGTTCTTTAAATTAAATGTATTTCTTACCTGCAGTGTGCTGGGGAACAATGCTAATTCTTATCTTTTTCATAGACTTCAGGGCAGCGCTAAAGCTCGTTTTAATGCGGCTCCCCAGCGCGCTATAGGTACATTAGCATGGCGCGGATCCCTTCTCCTTTAGCGCATGAAGGGTGGCACGCTAGTCCGACCTTCTTTACAGAGTCAAGTGCCACACTAATAGGAGAATTAGGCCCTAGACTTGTGATGAAGGGTAGGATTAGCGCAACCTGCTTGCGCCAAAGGAGAAGGGATCCATTACGCTAATGTACCTGTAGCACGCTTGTTTGCCACATTAACAGGAGCATTAGCACAGCCCTGGAATCTATGAAGACGAAGAGGATTAGCGCGACTACCCAGCATGTCACAGGTAAATATCAAGGTGACATGAGTAGAGAATATTTCCATTGGTTTTAATGAAAACTAATGTAAATGTATACAAATATTCAGTTTTCAGTTACCAAACCGAATACCAAATAATGCAGCACATAAATATTCTGAAAAACACATTTTTCAGAATATATTCGTTCCAATTTAATTCAGTACTAAACAAGTCTAGAAATGATCATGTAGGTTTTAAAAATGTATTTTGGAAATGCCCTGGTATACATAAAATACAAATGGCGTATTCTGAAGTAAATGAAACTCACAAATTACGATCGGGTTGATTGACACCCCCTGCAAATCTTCAAGGGGCGGCGTTGCACCAGCAGTTTACAAGAGCTGCTGGTGCAATGCTGAATATGGAGAGCGTATTGCTCTCTGCATTCAGCAAGGTCTGTCGGACATGATCCGCAATGTCCGACAGGCCTTTCGTAAATAGGCCCCTACAAGTGTAGTGTAATAGCACAGGGTGTTATATCTTTATCTCAAACTCACACAAAAAAATGCCCAATCTGATATCACAAGTCAATGGCTAATATTTCAACCACAGCATCTTAACAGGGCAACAACTTTGAAGTGTCCTGTACTTTTAAAGTGTGCTCATTGTGCTCGTATAAGTGGTGAGTTAAAGGGGCATTAAACTCAAAACTGTAAACTACATGATTATGAATCTTAATATATATATATATATATATATATATATATATATATATATATATATATATATATATATATATAAATAAATAAAAAGTGTATTAATATAACTGTGCTGGTTATGCAAAACTGGGATAAGGGTAATAAAAGGATTATCTATCTTTTTAAACAATAACAATTCTAGAGTAGACTGTCCCTTGTCCCTTTAATAAAACATTTACCCTTTTTCTTGCATTCTGCAAGGGAATTTGCAGACACATAAGATCTCACAGTAACATTTTTCTTTAATGCATCTAGCTAAGGGCTACTTTGATCTCTTTTACAGTGTATGGCATATGTGCCTTACAGATCAATAGACTTTATGAAACTTGTCTGCTGACAGAATCTATGTTCCTATGATCATGTTAAGCAGCAATTTGATTTCATTAGACTAATTGAATATATTAGATGTTAAAGTAAAGGTAAAGTTGGAACAATTTGAAGACACAAATGAATCATTCAAGACCTAAATAAGCTAATTGCTAAGTTTTTTTCACCAATTTTTTCTATACTTATGAAATAAAACATATTTATAATTCCCTACCATTGTGATCTTTACTCCTCCTAACCACTATTTCCTTATTTTCTATTGAGTGACGTATAGAGCGGTCCCACCCGCTCTATATGTGTTTCCAAAGCACGTTCACGATCCTCCGAACAACTGCGCATGTGCGAATCAGCGATTCTCTCCCTACTGCCCATGCAATAATCCTCTACTCAATTTTCCGTTATTCTTCCTTATTACCTACTATTGGAATTCCATAATAACACTACTAGGCATGCGCAAAACGGGAGCGTGCTTGTATTTAGAGCTGAAGCAATAAATCTTATCGCATGCGCACATAATCTGGGAGGCAGATGATGTCGATTGACGGCCGCCTAATAGCCAGATTTTCAATAGGCTCTTAAAAAGCCGTGACAACCCATGAAAAAAAAAAAACGGGTTGAATTTGCCGCCAAAGAAACAGTGAGTACAAACAGCAATAACTTACTTTAGAATGATAATTAAAAAAAATTATGAATGAAACTCATATTTGTTTTGGGCAAAGTATACTAATACAGTTTCATAGCGAGTTAACATTACCTTCACTTTAACTGCAGCTATTAGTTCATTGAAATACCTAAAAGTGGTACTAATAATAATAATGATAATCACCTAGGGTGAGAATAATATTTGAATAAGTATTTTTCGCTGTATTCCTTTTAATAATTGACATAGGGCTAGATTACAAGTGGAGCACAAATAACCATTATTAATTAAATAACCATTAATTTCAAATTGGTGGTTATGGCTACCGTGTGCTCGTGGTAGCAATTACGCTTATAAAATTAACCAGAGATCAGATCTCTGGTTAATTTTATAAATGTGCCTCAAATGTAGTGTAGTGTATTTTTATTAAAAAATAAAAATTGTAGCACTTATATTTTTTAATAAAAGAACTGCACTAAGCAGTATTTTGGGGGTAAAGTTGTCGGGAGTGGGGTGTTCGAAAAAAATGGCAATGAAAAGTGCCTTTACAATGCAGTCTTTGGGAACTGTGTGTTCCCAGTAAATATATATGTATATGCTTATATAATAAATAATATTATTTATTAGAATATTATAATATAATATTATTATTATAGAATAAATAATTAAAATTAAAATGAGCTTTTAATATAGTGCTTTTCCTAGCATACTGACCATTGGTTTGCTTATTTGTTCCATATATAACTAGGAAGATGCAGTAGATTTCATTATACACTGCATCAGATTTAACTGGAACACATAAGTGAACTTTACTACACGCCAAATTTGCATATTTAGAATCTGGTGTAAATTATGTATAAGGAATAGTGTGAAATGTCATATACACCATTTCTAGGTGATAGAATTTCAGTGAAAGCACATACTGTCACCAAAGCCTTCTTAATTATTTATTTTCATAAACAGAGACAATTACACCTGTTTCATTAGTGTATTAACCCTTTGACTGCCAAAGCACCATACAAAAGATCAAGAAGCTACCATTAGCACCTATAAACCTCTTGATGAGTTAAAAGAAAAAATCTTGAATAGACAATTTCACATAATACTTATCTTTTTTTTATTCTGACTTCCTTTCTAATTTAAAGCTATTAGTTTAATAGTTTAGTACTTGCTCCCTTCGAAATAAATTTTCTTTCAATTATCTTAAGTCTTTTGAAGTTGAAGATATAATTTTTTTACTCTTATTTAAAAGGGACATTATCTGAAAATAGAATCCTCAATAAAATATTTAATTATGAGTATTACCAATAACTTTTCTTTGTACTTTCTAATAGACTTGCATTTGTTTCTTTACAAATGCACATTCGTAATGAAACACAAATTTTGTCTTGTTTTTACAAGACAAATACCCCAAAGAATGCAGCACAAAATTTAAAGAAAAGGAAGGAATAATGCAGAATCCTGCATTATTGTTTCCTTTAAATGGTTAAAAAAAAATCTTACGTAAAAGGGACAGTCTATTCAAAATTAAACTTTCATGATTCAGATAGGGTATGTAACTTTAAACAACTTTCCAATTCACTTTTATCATCAAATTTTCTTTGTTTACTTGGTATTCTTATTTGAAAGCTACACCTAGGTAAGCTCATTTGCTAATTTCTAAGCCCTTAAAGGCCACCTCTATGCATTTGAAATTTTTTAACAGCTGGAGGACTTTAGTTCATGTGTGTCACATAGATAACATTGTGCTCACACCCGTGGATTTACCTAGGAGTCAGTACTGATTGGCTAAAATGCAAGTCTGTCAAAAGAACTGAAATAAGAGGGCAGGCTGCAGAGGCTTACAAGTAGGGATGGGCGAATGTTTCGCAACATTCAAAAAACGGCACGAATTTTAACACATTCGTTCGTTCGAATCGAATTTCGAATGTTTACATAACATTCTAACATTCGATTTTCGAATGTTCGGTTTCGAATTTTACGATTACATTCGAAAATATTCTTTTCGAAAAATTCGAATTTAGATTGTAATAGTATTTCTAATGCTTTTTCTTTAAATGTAATATTCGAATTATGCAATATTCTATATGGAAACATTCTAAATGATATATTTGTATCTATTATGTATCAATTTACTAGATTCCCGCCCTACCACATGAACTATTGAACTTCTGAATAGTATTTGTTAAATAGAATGTTAAATTTGAAATTTCGAATGTGGACAGTTGATATAATTATAAACATTCAAATTCGAAAGTGACATTCGAAAACTGTAAATAACATTAAATTTTCGAATTTTAAAGAATATTCGTTCTTATCGACATTCGGATTTAGAATTCGAATTTCGGTAATAACATTCGTTCTTCATTCGAAATTCGAAAATTTACACATTCGCCCATCCCTACTTACAAGGTAATTACAGAGGGAAACAGTGTATTAATATAACTGTGTAGCCAATCAGCAACAGCAGTGCTGAGGTAATTATCTGCCTTTGCTGTGATCTCATGAGAGTTCACTGAATTTCATAGAACTTACTTAAACTGACTGTGCCGTCACATGACAGGTGATAAGAACGAATATTTATAAAAATTCTATTATCGAATGTTATTAACGGTTTTTCGAATGTGACATTCGAATTTGAATATTACATTTTTAAAACACAGTTGTAGACTAGAAATACTTTTGTTATATTCGAATTTGAATGTGATATAAAAAACATAGCTGAACATTCTATTATTTTAACACATTTTTTTGAATGTTATTGAAAAATTAGAAAACAAAAATTTGAAAATAGAATGTTAGAATGTTATATAAACATTCGAAATTCGATTCGAACGAACGAATGTATAAAAATTTGTTTTAAATTTCAAATTTTTAGAAACATTCGCCCATCCCTACTGACTGGCTGATTAAAGTCTCTTTACAATGGGGTGTGAATACTTTGTGTGAAAAATTTGAGATAAAATATCTTCCTTTTTTACTTAGAGATGCTCAGGTATTATTTTCTAGTCAGCTGAAATCACTTTCATGTGCTTCAACATTTGGGTATCATGGCCATTTAAGCAAAAAATGTTTAGAATTAAATTTAAAAATAGGAAAACCTAATATCAAGTTATCACTGGCTACCACGCTTAAAGGGCCACTGTAAGTAAATATTTTCTATGCCTGTTACTAACTAACTACCCCAAATACGCTTTTTATCAATAGCATTTCATTAACATATCTCTACCGTATATCAGAAATCTTGTCTGCAAATTTAATTGTTTTCCAAACCCACTCCGTGGGTATCCTTTGCTCTGTACCAATCCGTTTACAATACCTAGGTTTCAAAATGGCGCTTTAAACACAAAGTTATTGGTTTAAGTATTTTGAACAGGCAGTGCTGAAAATAGTGGGCAGGATAACGTGACATCATCGGCGAATAAAAGATATAACTTTTAGAACGTTATGAAACTTTGTTTTGGAGAAAATATAGGTCAGTAGGTTTTAATTAATGTTTATTAACTTTAATATGTTAGTTGTTTAGCTTAAAAATTATAACAGAAAGTAATCCTTTAAATCCAACTTAAAAAACAGCTGGTTTATTCAGCACAGAAATATATATTTTTTTTTATTTCATAAAGCTAGAAATGTAACAGACTTAGAGATACTCTCTTTATACTTCTCACGTTATACTTCTCTTTAAAATAACGTGCTCTATCTGATTCATGCAAGTTTAATTTTGACTTTTCTGTCCCTTTAAGAACATGTATAACCCAGAGGTATATTTTAGTATTTAAAGGGACAGTCTACACCAGAATTTTTATTCTTTTAAAAGATAGATAATACCTTTAATACCCATTCCCTAGTTTTGCATAACCAACACAGTTATATTAATAAACTTTTTACCTCTGTGATTATCTTGTATCTAAGACTCTGCAAACTGCCCCCTTATTTCAGTTCTTTTGACAGACTTGCATTTTAGCCAATCAGTGTTGGCTCCTAGGAACTCCACGTGCGTGAGCACAGTGTTATCTATATGACACACATGAACTAACACCCACTAGTGGTGAAAAACTATCAAAATGCCCTGAGAGAAGAGGCGGCCTTCAAGGGATTAGAAATTAGCATATAAACCTCCTAGGTTTAGCTTTCAATTAAGAATACCATGAGAACAAAGTAAAATCGGTGATAAAAGTAAATTGGAATCATTAAAGGAGACAGTATACACTCATTTTCATATAACTGCATGTAATAGACACTACTATAAAGAATAAGATGCACAGATACTGATATAAAATCCAGTATAAAATGTTTTAAAAACTTACTTAGAAGCTTTCAGTTTAGCTCTGTTGAAGAGGTAGTTGGAAAGCCCACTGCAAGTGGGAAATAAGACACTCCCCCCCCCTTCTTTTGCATATAAAAAGACCCTTTACACAAACAGGAGCAAGCTGGAGAAGGTAGCTGACGGTATTCTCATAAAACTTTGGGGCTTGGTTATTTTCAATAAAATCCAAAGAAAAAGATTAGTTGTTTATATATTGACAAAATAAGTGTAAAGTTATAGTGTCTATAAAACAATGGGAGCTGCCATGTTGTAACTTAAGTTACATCTGCTGTGACCAATTAGGGACAGTTATAAATAGGTCACTAGAGTATGCAGCCAATGGCTGTGTGGGATATAAAAGTGTTCTGCACTTCCATTTCTAACAAGAACTGAAAAGCTCACAATTTCAGAATGGAATTACAGGAAAAGGGGACAAAATAAATAGTGAAAGTATAATGGAGACATATATATATATATATATATATATATATTTATCATTTTATATTACCATCTAAAAGTGTTTAATGTACCTTTAAATGAGCATTGTGGTGGAAGACTATATGATCTAGTTCATTAGATCATGTATTTTTTTATTTAGTACTCACCAGGCACTCTCTATGTTTAACCCTGCAAAGGGACTAACCAGCTGTTTCCTGTTTGTAATTTGCAGTTCTCTGTGACGGCCAAGTCTTTCAAATTTATCTTGTGGGGATTATATATATACAGAATTAGAGAGTAATTAGTGAAAAACATTTGCATATTATAATGAATAAAAGAATGCAATTTTTCCACTAAAAGGTCTATTAAAAGTATCAATACTATTTATGTAAAGGGCTTGCATTTCCTTATAGCCTGCTAGATATTTATTTATCAAGATAACTACCTGTTCTAATGTATAACGTTGCCTTTTCCTGGCAGACCATTTTGGTATGGATACATTGGTTTTTGTTTGTGTAAATAAGCAGCCTTCTATAGCATCTAAAGAGCCAGTACACTTAAAAGCTGATCTATTTTTCCAATGGTTAAAATATACCATCAATGAAGTCTCTGCAGAATACGCTGCTGTTAAAAGGAAGCTGTGTGTTTGATTGGAAAGAAGGCTTAGGGCACGTTTTAGTGTTACTAGTATTGTCTTGGGAAAGCGTATTTCTCAAAAATGAAGATTTCTTTGTATTCATTTACGGTAAGGTAAATGCTCATTTAAACAAATGAAAGACAATTCAGATATCTAATAATGTCGAAAATAAAGAAAAGTTCCCATCTGGTACAGTTTACGGTCAAATAGGGAGGAAACAAAGAATTATCTTAATGTGAGATAAATGAAGAAAAGTTTATATGAGCACTTTAACATATTTACATAATAACTGTCACTTCAATTTCTGTTGTTAATGTTAAAGGGACACTGGACCCAAATTTTTTTCTATCGTGTTTCAGAAAGAGTATGGCATTTTAAGAAACTTTCTAATTTACTCCTATTATCAACATTTTTTTCATTCTCTTGGCATATTTATTTGAAATGCAAGAATGTAAGTTTAGATGCCGGACCATATTTGGTCACCCCTTGAATGCCACCCCTTATTTAAATGCATTTCAAAAATTTTCACAGCTAGAGGGCGTAATTTCATGTGTTTCATATAGATAACACTGTGACCACGCCCTGGATTTACAAGATGAGAGGGCACTGATTAGCTAATTACATGTCAGTCAAATGAACTGAAATAAGAGGGCAGTCTGCAGAGGCTTATATACAAGGTAATCACAGAGGTAAAAAGTGTATTTATAGAACCGTATTGGTTATGCAAAACAGGGGAATGGGTAATAAAGGGATTATCTATCATTTAATGCAATAACAATTCTGGAGTAGACTGTCCCTTTAATATTAACTACAAATCTTATTATTAAATATGTTTTTGTAATGCAATATTCTTTGCTGCTCATCTCTAACTGATCTATCATAAAGGCGCAAACATTTTTGTGCAAGCGATATTGTGTTTCCACAATCATTTTCAATTGTGCCAATATTACAAGTTGAGCTAAATCACGATCGCGCAAGCGCTTCAATTCTTACCTCGATCTCAGAGCTGTGGTTAGCTGTTTTCTGAAACTAAATTTTTGCACAAAACACTTAAAAAATACATTACAAAGTAAGTTACACTCATAATAACACCATCTAATAAAAATTATATAATTAAATAAAATATTGCACACAAAAAAGTTATAAGGGCTCAAAGATATGAGATCTTAGATAATAGGGGAAAAAAAGCAGCCAAAATACTTTAACCTAAAGACACATTGCTAAAGATGTATTTGTATGTATATAGATTTGTTATACTGTAAATATTTCACATTCCAATATTCTGCACATAGCAGAATATGTTCGATGTATTTATAAATAGATATTCCTATATAATATATATATATAATATATATAATATATCTGTATATATCTATATATAGGTATAAATATATATTTGTTTAAAAACCATATGATATATGTAGAAATATTATTTATTTATGAATAAACAGAACATATTCCATTATGTTACGAACATTGGAATATGAATATTCATATTATCATGTTGGGTTAGCGCAATTGCAAAAATGCTATAGTGTTTGCACGATGTTCAGGTGTTAGTTTTTTCAACTTTTTTTTCTTCATTGACTTCTATGGGGAATACATGAACGAGCAACCCGATATTGGATGTTCTGATGTTTGCGATCTCGAAAACGCAATATACCGCGCCACTTGTAATCTAGCCCTAAATGTTTTAGCTAACATACCAATGGTATAACCAATCAGGGGCTGCAGATCGCAAGCCAGTAAAATGAGTGGGAATGTTCCTAGCTGCTCATTGTAATGAGGATGAAAGGCTTAAGAGGTACTGAACAGGTATATAGCTCTTCAGCCTTACTTACAATGAAACTCTGCACCGTACCTTATTAGTTTCCCCATTCATTTTAATGGCTTGGGCAATACTGTTACTGAGTGACCATGCCCTACCCAGCTTTACACAAAAAAACATTTGTGGGCAAAATCTGAAGGCTACAGATAACATTTGCCTGAAGACTTCAGACTGAGGGACCTAGGAGGAATGAGAGAAGCTGCGGGTGGAGTCATGTGTGTTTGTTGAGCAGGGTTGGGGGGACATGGAAGGGGTTGATCATAGAATGGGTGATAGATAGTTAGATAAATATTTAGACAGATAAATTCCATTTACTATCAACTGTTCTGGTTACCTAGTTAAAAAAATGAACTTGTAGGGGCGGAGCCTAGCCATGATCAGAGATGGCTGCTAACTAACAGAGCTCCGTGGTCCCTTGTGTGTAATTGCTTATAAACCTACTGAACCGGCAAGCATTTTGGCTGCTGGGGGCTACGATCTTGCTCCCCAGAGCCTAGAATACTACAGATCCTCTAACGGACACTTATTACAGCTGAACGCCACAACCATCTTTGCCCTGCAACTGAGAGTCATACGGATCGAGGACCGGGCCTAGAAACAAGGTGCCCACTTGAGCGGAGCACATCCGCACACTCACCAGAGGCAATCGAACGACCGCACGACCCGCCACGCTCCTCCTTGGGCTGACAGGGACATCCTTTGGGTATCTGCGGCGGTGTCGCGCCATTACTTTCAGCAGCGGTAATAAAGCCGCGACCACGTGGCACGCCGCGGACATTGCAGAAGCACGAAACGGAGCCCGAGTGCGGGCGGGGTCCTCCTTTACCCGCAACCAACCCTTGTGATCTGTAAGAGGGAAATCAAGCCCCTCGATGTCGAGGAGATCAGACGACTCTGCACTGGAAATTACCGCGCCTTGAGGGTGAGTCCGGCCGCTGGCCCAAGCAATATTATCTTTGAACACAGGCCTCAGTGGTGCATCAGCCTAGCTCTAGGGGTCTGTTCACCTGACCTGGGAGGGTGACCACTACTGGGTAATATAACTTTAATATTGGACGGTAGGCCTCCCTCTAACTGAACTGATAGACTTATTTTGGGCCCCAACAAAGCCCGGGCGAACACAGAAACGGTTAGGCCCTATAAGCCCCCTAACTGCATCCCCTTCGGCCTAGCGGACGCACAGACGTTCTATAATTATAACTCAGAGTGTAGTCATACTACTGCAGCCCACCTTCCATCCGATACACGTCAAAGCCTACGTCTGCAAATTTTCTATAAATCTAAGTCTCAAACTTGCAATGACCAGTAAAAGGAATCCTAAACCCTCTAAGACTTTGCAGCCTTCTGTTATGGAGAATTATCTTATACCTGCTGACCCTGCTCAGTCTAATACTAAATCAACACCTGACACAACAGGTCCCTCATCAGCTCTCCCTACACAGGAGCACAGTTCCACTTTGAACTCTCACAGATACCTTACAAAGGAGGACATCACTCATTTATCCTCTAAAGAGGACATTAGAAATGCAATGCTAGATTTCAAAAGCATGTTTGGGGAACTTAAAAGGGACATAGGAACACTGAATCACCGTGTCACACAAGTAGAAGAGAAACAGGAGTCAATTAACTCAGATGTGCAGCACCAAGCCAGCCTCCTACAAGCACAAGAGGGAACGGTTCATTCTTTAATGGACCGTATAGAAGACTTAGAAAATCGGAGCAGGAGGAGTAATCTACGCCTCCGGGGCATACCGGAGGTGATTGACCCCCCAGCAATACAACCTTACATTCAAGACTTCATCAGATATCTGAAAAATAACGCTGCAGCTCAGGAGGTACAAATTGAGCGGGCACATAGAGCCTTACGCCCTAAGCCACCAAGCAGGGCCCCCCCTAGGGACATAATTATTAAATTCTTATCTTTCCGGGACAAGGAAGAAGTGCTTAAATTAGCAAGGACAAAACATCCAATTACCTACAGAGGCACTGAGGTTCAGGTATTTTCAGATTTGTGTCCTACAACGCTGCAAAAACGGAGAGATATGAGACACATTACTTCAGCGCTGAAAGAGAAAAACATCACATACAGATGGGGATTCCCCACCTGTTTAATTGCTACAAAAAATAATATCTCTCACACCCTCAGGTGCCCTGAGGATCTCCCTGGCTTTAGTCAGGCCTTGGGTCTGGAACTTGAACTCCCACGTCATGAGGACCCACCCCGCAGGGCCCCTGCTGGCATTGACCAGGAGGTGGCTCAGCAACACTGTGGCTGATGCTGATGCAGTAAATTAAAGCTTTTCAGTTACTTTAGCATGTTGTAACAGCTTTCTCCCCTATTCAGGTTGCATCTGTTGGTATTGAATGACTCTGGACATTTACTGACCTTGTATCCAGGAAGAAACTCGTAACATACCTTCAGAGCTCACAGGTTTTATATTTTGCAAAATGTCTATAATGTTTATAATGACTGTTTGATGTATTTTAATTGTATCTGAATATTGCCTACACCACCTTATTTTGAATGTTGCACTTATCTAGTTGTCACTGTAGTGCTCCCAGCTGTCTACTCGCCTAGATTAATTAATGCACTCATGCTTTCTGCCACTATCTCTAATCCCACTGATAAAGATCAGCACCCACCCACTCAGGGAACAGTTGGCCTCATAGCGTATAATAGAGCAACCTCATATCACTTACTTTGCCTGAGCTTACTTTACATGAGGAGGTGGTGGACATGCGATCCCCCTGGCAAGGGCATAGATTATATTATACAAAGACCTGTTCCTTTTTAGATATCCAGGCTACATTGTTTTCACCGGGCTAAACCTGCACCATATGAACAGTCTCTTAAGTGCCCCCCACTTCTTTGCTTCCTTTATCACGTATAACTAGAATAGGTACGCTCTGCTAAAGGGGTCTTTACAACGCAAATATACCTGGCACCCATATATAATGATTACTAGGGCTGACAGAGGATACAGCTGGGGGTACAAATAGATGGCGATCTATAGGTCTAGCGCTTATAATATCCCAACACTATCGATTTGTATATCACAGGGAGTTAGCTCTAACGAACTTAATTACAGTTGATCCAAAGGTTCAGATAGGTTTCTATTAATCATATCAAATTTTATGTTAACATGCAATACACACAGGGATAACTACCCCTGATTTTTGGTAAGTAGTTTCAGTACTTCTATACGTTTGCACTGTGTTTAATTGTTTTTGTTGCTCTCATACGCAATACAGTTCACAGTACACGATACTTAACCTTTTCCCTACCTATCTTGCTAAGCAAGATCTTTCACCCATACTCCTTTACTGTTTTCCCTGACCTCCCCCCTTTCTCTCCATTTGTTTCAACCCTTCTCTCTCCCACCCCCCTTTTTTTTTTTTTTTTTTTTTTTCTTCTCTCTCTCCCTCTCCTTCTCCTCTTCTCTCGCACCCTCCCCTCCCTCCCTCAGAGGACCCCCTCTCTACACCCCCCCCCCGCATATTTACTCATAAAAGATAATGGCGAGCCAGACTGTTAGGCGCAAGCCGTTTCCGCTTGAACTTATAACGATCAATGCAAAAGGGCTTAATAGCCCTTCTAAGCGCGCCATTGCAACAAGAGATTTGCAGAGAATGGGCGGAGACCTTGTCTTTATCCAGGAAACGCATTTTGCGATAAATAACGAACCTAAGTGGTCTAACCGACAATACCCACTGGCCTTTTTTGCTTCAGCAACAAAAAAAAAGAACGGGGTCGGGATCATTTTTAGCGCTGGAGTACCTTTTCAGCTTATAAGTAGCTTTAAAGACCCTGAGGGTAGATTTCTGGTGCTCACGGGCACCATATATAACAGGCCTATCACGTTAGCTAATTTATATTGCCCACATACCTCCCAGCACCTCTTTCTCCAGAAAGTCACCCGTAAAATCTTGGAGATGCAAATTGGAATTCTTTTTCTTGGCGGGGATTTCAATGCCTCCCTCGTCCCTACCCTTGACACCTCCAACGGTCTCTCCAGCACCCCGCATAAAGTTCTAAAGCGTATGTCTGTTTCACTAGCAGAGTTGGGAATCCATGACATATGGCGCACACATCATCCATCTGACAAAAACTTTACTTTTTACTCGTATCCCCACGGTAAATATTCCAGAATAGATTATCTGTTCACGGACTCCATTGGGCTGACTATCGCCAGATCTAGCAATATATCTGCCATTACTTGGTCCGATCACGCGCCAGTACGCTGCTCTATTCAATGGCCTGACACGCCAATCACTCCTTTTGTGTGGAGACTCGACGATACGCTTCTGGACGATCCGGTATTCAACTCAGACATCAAGAGCTCTCTGATTGAATTCTTCCGTTTAAATACGTGTGAGGAGATCAGCAGTCCCATAGTCTGGGAAGCGCATAAATGCACGATAAGAGGGCTTTTGATTGCACGTAAAGCAAGACTTAAAAGACTGAGGAGAGAACGCTATGACAACTTATTGAAAAAAGTTGAAATACGGGAACAAAGCCATAAGCGATCCCCACGCGACGAAATGGTTCTGACACAATTGGCCACGGCCAGGAGAGATCTCCTGCTGTTCTTGCAAGAGGACTATCAGAAACAGGCCTTGCACCTGCGACAGATTTACTACGAGCAGGGCGATAGGCCGGGGAAGCTGCTGGCCAGAGCAGTTGCCAGAAAAAAGATCAAAGCCTATGTCCATCATATTGTCACTGCGGAAGGAGGCGTCCGTTCGGATGCAGACTCTATTGCAGCGGATTTCAGGAGATACTATGAATCTCTCTACAATCTGGAATGCCAAGCAGTGCACGGAGGAGTACCCTCCGCTCGTCCCCGTGCGGAGGGGGAGATCGGTACCTACCTTCAGGCTACTGATCTACCTGTGATATCAGAGGAAGATAGGAAAACCTTGGAGCTCCCAATCTCCTCAGACGAGGTGCAACGGGCTATTAAAGATCTTCCAGCGGGCAAAAGCCCTGGTCCCGACAGGTTTGGCCTGAAATATTATAAAATATATTCAGAAGTCATAGCTCCCGAGCTGACAAGACTGTTCGCCTCATTACCGGAATCGTCCAGACTTCCAAGCTCTATGTTGGAAGCGCACATAGTGGTAATCCCCAAACCTGGGAAACCCCCTGACAGGCCTGAAAATTTCAGGCCCATCTCCCTCCTCAATTCCGATGTAAAAATCCTGGCGAAAATCCTTGCCACTCGCTTGAACAGACTTCTCCCTGATCTGGTTTCTGCTGACCAGGTGGGCTTTGTGCCCGCCCGGGAGGCAAGAGACAATACTCTCAAAGTACAGCAATTAATCACCTATGCTCGTCTACATAATCTACCGCTCACCCTGGTCACAACGGACGCTGAGAAAGCGTTTGACCGGGTCAGCTGGAATTTCATCCAATTGACGCTAAAAAGATTCGGTTTCGGACCCGGTTTTATCAACGTGGTCATGTCCCTATATTCAAATCCGAACGCCCGTGTGAGAGTTAATGGCACCCTCTCGGAAACATTCTTAATCCGGAACGGGACGAGACAGGGGTGTCCCCTGTCACCTCTTCTCTTCGCATTGGCGATTGAAGTTCTCGCAAATAAGATCAGGGCCAACCCGGCGGTGAAGGGTATAAAAGTGGGTAACTCGGAACACAAGCTTTCGATGTACGCCGATGATGTCCTGCTAACTTTAGCGGACTCGTCCTCGTCATTGGATGAAGCATTAAGGAACTTCAGAGAGTACGGAGCCATGTCTAACTTCCTCCTTAATCCACTGAAGTCTGAAATCTTGAATATCACTGAACCCCCGGACAAATTTGATAGATCTACCGCAGATTGTCCGATAAGAGTAGCAACTCATAGTATCACATACCTGGGCATTGTTGTCACTCCTGACATCTCTGACATCATTGAACTAAACTATAAAAAAATTAGTGATGAGATCATTGGGGACTTATCCAATTGGAAAAAAAAATCGCTTTCCTGGATGGGCAGAATAGGAATCGTTAAGATGAATGTTCTCCCACGAATCCTCTATATAATGCAGACTATCCCCGCAGCTGTGGCCTCCCACCACCTTCAACGGTTACAATCGGGCATTGAGGCATACATCTGGAACGGTGTGAGGCCTAGGATCAGAAGATCCACTCTTTACATCCCTAGAGATAGGGGTGGTCTGGGAGTCCCGCTACTAAAAGAATATCAAAAAGCGATATTCCTTCAGAGAATTGTGGAGTGGAGTCGGAACTCCCATGACAAACATTGGATACAGATTGACAATGAAATCTTGCAACGAGGTAACTCTGGAGCCTTGGCCTGGATCTCTGCTATGAACCGCCCACGAGTCCTTGCCTCATATCCATTGATTAATGACACTCTAAAGGTGTGGGATAAGGTGCTAGCTGAGGGGGCCTACGTGTCCACTCGTATTTCACCAAACATCCCCTTGCGAGAAAACCCTGATCTGGGAATGGAACTCCCGAGACGCTCAATGAGGACTGGCTATATGTTAGCCGATACTGCTTTCTCAAATGCCCTGCAGGGTAATAAGCTTAAAACACACGCGGAACTTGTTGAGATAGATCAGGAAACCTTTGCATCCTGGTACAGGATGACACAGATTACTCACTTCTACAACACTTGCAAGGAGCGAGATGCGTTGGCAAGAAATAGAACGCCTTTTGAGGCTCTATGTACGATGCAACAAACGCCGACACGCCTCATTTCTCACCTGTACCAGCTTTTGTCGAGCAAGGGCACCGTAGCCCTTCCGACCTTTGCCCTTCAGTGGCAAAATGACCTGGGAGTGGATATTTCTGATGAGGACTGGCTTAAGATCTTTCGTAAAATCAAGAAGGCCTCTGTTTCCGCGCGAAATCTGGAAATGCACTATAAATTAGTCAGCAGGTGGTACCTAACGCCTCAGAGATTGCAGAAAATTTATCCTAACACTGACGGGAAATGCTGGAGAGGCTGTGGCGAGGAGGGCTCCCTCCTCCACATTTGGTGGACTTGTCCCCGAATACTATCGTTCTGGGGGGAGGTGCTGGGAGAAATGAGCAACATCTTAGGAATCATTATTCCCCCTAAGCCAACATATTTGATCTTTCACGACCTGCCTAAGGTGGCGGGCGTTGATAGGCACATTCTTTTTCTTATAATGCTGGGCGGTGCGAAAGGACTCATCGCCGTACACTGGAAGAGCCCGCTGACTCCGACTCTACAGGAGTGGAGACACAAAGTGGGAGATCTCCTTAGACTTGAAAGGTTTCACTTCCTTAAAACTGGAAGGCTTGCCACTCATGAAATGATGACTCTAGCTTGGGAGGGCAAAAGGCTATAATTTCCTCTCATCAAGATCAAGTGGGCCACTTAGTTACCCTTCCCCAGGGGGCCCCCTTCACCTCACATCCGTACCCCTTCCTCCCCTCCCCAGTCTCCTTCACCTCCCACCTGTACCCCTCCCTCTCCTTTCCCCCTTTTTTTTTTTTTTTTTTTTTCCTTCTCTCTCTTCCCTTGTTCTTTCTTCAACTTTCTTTCCTTCTCCCTGTCCAAGTAAGACATCAGACCTGAGGTCATATTCAGCAGTATGAATCAAGCGTGCTGAAAACTGAATTGTATAACGTTGTTTTAATTATCTGATGTCAAGTCCCAAAGTTTCTGTTTGAGATGTTTATAGTGTCTTAGCACCACGAGCTCGTGTCTTGTGGAAACAAGCTCAAGATTCTCACACTGTTTACAAAATGTAAAGTGCAAGAAAATGATATACTTGTTGTAATTGTACACTCATAATCCTTACCCAGTGGATAAACTGTAAAAAAAAATTCATGTTAGCAGTGTCTGGGGGATACTCATGGCTTAGTCCTATGGGCAGGACCCCTGTACATTATTTGTCTATTCAATGTATATTGTTGACCATTGGTTGTATATCTTGCTAAAATTAATAAAGCTTGTTTGAAAACTCAAAAAAAATGAACTTGTAAATACATGAAAGAACAGGCTCATATGCACATCTGGGGTTTTTATAGACTAAAACATTAGAAGATTCCAAACTCTGATCTCAGATCAAGGTTGTACTGGTAGGGCAACCTCTCTTTTACTACACATTTTTACCATATTATTTTTTTCAGCCCTTTCCTTAGGTAACTCTCTCCCTTCTATATTTACTAACAAATTCAGGTCAGGTGATACCTCATCACCCATGGACTTACAGTCCTTAAGGTCTTGCTATTAAAGACACATTAAACATCTCTTGCTCTAAAAAAAAATCTGTTTAGTCCAACTCTTTCTACTAGAGCCCAGATAGCAAAATCTGTAAACTGAGTTTGTTTTGTTTGTTTTTTAATTCTGCAAATTGCCTAAACCAGCCACTTATTTGCAGTAGTTTTTTAGGTTTGTTTGCCTCTAGGGATGAGTATAATTTTACACACAGTGATTTTTAACATTCACAGGCATAGTATGGTCCCAATGGCATGAACAGTAACCTCATTGTAACTCGTGAGATAGAAGTGTAGGTTTCTAGTTCTCTATGCACCACAAAAGCCTTCACCTGCCCCTTCCTTGTTTCTAAGGAGATCTATGTGTATTGGTGTACATTTGCCACATTGTAGTGTATCCTCTTCTTAATAAACAGTATGTTTCACAAAATGTTTTATTTTACAAGATGTCTTTGCAGAAACCTGTGCAAAATAGTCAAGGTAAATGTTTTTTTGCATGCACTGTTCTCTGCACAGCCAACACAGATAAGGTAGAATTATGTTAAACCTACTTTATACTAGGCACTGAACATACTGCAATATGGCAACCCTGTCCTGTTTAATAATAGTGCTCCATACTAAGTATCATAGAGCATATCCGTTCTCCTGGACAAGTTTATTAGAGATGAAATACAAAAATAGAAGGATTTTTAGGAGGGCGCTGCAAATTGAGCTTAAGATATCTTAAATTAAGGGATACTTAAAGGCAGAAAAATAAGAATGTGTACAGACCTTAATACAATCAAATTTTACGTGGAAGAAGAAACTTCACCTTTAACAATAAAATTATTTATTTATCATATAGTGCAAATCAATTAATATATATATATATATGTGAGAAAGGGATGTCTCCCATTAAAACATCCTAAAAACAACTGACTGAGGTTAAACACTATTGTGTATACAAAGAATAGCTAACTGATGTATAAAGATATAAATTACACCATACATACATAGCTTCGAATGTATTTATACACAGAATAATAAGACTTTGTGTCTTTAGAGAAAAGGCCAATTGTATACCACCATAGAAAGTCCCTTTATATGCCACTCATAAATTTTATGTACTTATGCTATATAGCGCAATTCACATCCAATGTAGTATAACTTAGGCGTATACGTGCAAAAAAGAAAAAAGATAAGAAAATGCCCACTTTTGGACCATAGCAAAAGTACTGTCTTTAACATTATGAAAGCCCATACATTGAAGTGCAGAGAGAACGTAGCAACCAGGTATTTTGTTTTACCTTAAAGTAGAGACATACCATCCACAGGATTATTTCTGCTTTTTAGCCTGTGTGAGCTGTAATACACGCCGGTTCCTTACCGCTGTGTTCCTGGCGTCTCACACCAGTCAACTTGTGTCTATGTCACGACACGGATCCTCCGTATAGCAGCTTAGATACAATGTTGATTCTTTGTTTCTTCTTTTGATGCAAACTCCTGTGTACAGATATATGTGATTGATTCCCCTTGCACTTAGTGCTAATTGCAAGTCCAAGTGTACAGACAAAATAACCCAGGTTATTGGAAAGTCCTCCAAACAAAACACACTTAGACCATCTGTAAAATCACAGCCTTTTCTCATCAACGCGTTTCACCCTATGATGGGCTTTATCAAGATAAAGTACTAAGTTCTTGATAAAGCCCATCATAGAGTGAAACGTGTTGATGAGAAAAGGCTGTGATTTTTTATAAAAGAAAACTATTAATATTACAGTTGGTTTAAGTGTGTTTTGTTTGGAGGACTTTGCAATAACCCGGGTTATTCGGTCTGTACACTTGGACTCCACTTGCGTGCTATTAGCACTAAGTGCAAGGGGAATCAATCACATATATCTGTAAACAGGAGTTTGCATCAAAAGAAGAAACAAAGAATCAACATTGTATCAGAGACGCTATATGGAGGATCTGTGTCGTGACGTAGACACAAGTCACGTGAGCGCTAACAGCTGACTGGTGTGAGATGCCAGGAACACAGCGGTAAGGAACCGGAGCGTGTATTACAGCTCATGCAGGCTAAAAAGCATAAATAATCCTGTGGACGGTATATCTCTACTTTAAGGTAAAACAAAATACCTGGTTACTTTGTTCTTTCTGCACTTCAGTGTATGGGCTGTCATAAAGTTAAAGACGGTACTTTTGCTAAGGTCCAAAAGTGGGCGTTTTCTTCTCTTTTTTCTTTTTTGCACGTATACGCCTAGGTTATACTATATTGGATGTGAATTGCGCTATATAGCATAAGTACATAAAATTTATGAGTGGCATATAAAGGGACTTTCTATGGTGGTATACAATTGGCCTTTTCTCTAAAGATACAAAGTCTTATTATTCTGTGTATAAATACATTTGAAGCTATGTATGTATGGTGTAATTTATATCTTTATACATCAGTTAGCTATTCTTTGTATACACAATTGTGTACTTCAGAAGCTTTGCGTCGCATCGCTTCTGAAGTTCAGCTATTTCATCTCTGAGCACTCAGCTACGCGACCGTATGCAGCAGAGTGCTCAGAGATGAAAAGGCAGGACACACCGAGCGCGCACAGTCGCATCTACACGCTACACGCCGCTCCGCTTGAAGTGTGTCACAGCCTTAAAATATCTTCATATCTGAAAAGACTTTTGGAAAATTAATGCAGCTTTATTTTGTCAAATTAGTATATTGTTTTATGGGGGGGGGTTCACTGATTTCCCTGCCCCAACACAAAAGGACCTTACCAATCAACAACTAATATACATATATATAGGATTTGAGCATGAATTGTTGTTTGTTGTGCAATTAAAGAAGGAGATGGGGTATCCCTGGACTTTTCTCTTCTCTTAAAGGGATAGTCTAGTCAAAATTAAACTTTCATGATTCAGATAGAGCAGCAATTTTAAGTAATTTTCTAATTTACTCCTATTATCAAATTTTCTTCATTCTCTTGGTATCTTTATTTAAATGTAATCTGAGGAACCGGCCCATTTTTTGATTCAGCACCTGAATAGCGCTTGCTGATTGGTGGCTATATTTAGACACCAATCAGAAAGTGCTACCCAGGTTCTGAACCAAAAATGGGCTGGCACCTATGCTTACATTCTTGCTTTTTCAAATAAAGATACCCAGAGAAATCAAAGAAAAATTGATAATAGGAGTAAATTAGAAAGTTGTTTAAAATTGCCTGCTCTATCTAAATCATGAAAGTTTAATTTTGACTAAACTATCCCTTTAAGGTGGTTTAAAAATGATTCAGCTAAGTTAATTAATAATAATTTATTAAGCAGGTATTTAAACAAACATACATATATTCCTTTTTAATTTTTATATAATAGCTAAATATAAATATATATTTATCATGTACACAAAAGAGACGTACCTGAAATGTAATCCTGGTACCAAAAAAGACAGGGTTTCAGCACTCTTTTGAAAGAACTCACAAATCACTTAAATGTAATTCAATAGCTTTAATAGTGGCAGCTAAATCCCACACAACATGGGAGTAAATCCATGCAAATATTAAAACACATAAGCATACAAGTTCGACTCATGAATGACAGTTCAAAGGAACCTGACCGGTCAGGGGTACACGAAAAAGCACATGTGTGGCGAAGTGTAAATAGCAATAGTATTGCTTAAGCACAGGTTTGTATAGTGAACCACTACACCCAACTACCTCAGAACCTCCCAAGCATTTGTCATGGAAGGTATATCATGGGCAGATATATGAACCGGGATCTAAGTGGTAGACACTGCAAAACCTGTGTCAGGCACCTTGTAGAAAGTGATTACACAGTTAGGAATGTATACAATTACTACAATGTACAAAGTATTGTTTGTTATATCAAGTGAGACCTCCTCTGGCTTAGCTACACCCAGCTGCTTACAGCACCCCTGCAAGTATGGGGCTACTTGCTGCACAGGTTACAAACGGGATCTAAGCAAGCCAGCAGGTGAGCCCCCTGAATATGTACATAAGTAGACAAGTGGGTATCAATTGTAAAGGTAACACAATTCATGCAATAATGATTAAATTCGCATTGTGCATACACATATCCACGGAAAAAGTCTGAAAGCAAGATGCAAAGATGTTAGCGTGAAGATGTCGCAGGTAAATTAGTGTTTTCACATGCAGGCAAATGAGAGTCAAGTTGTAATTAATAAAGCACAGTCTAAGCAAGAAATGTATGACTCCAAGCGAAGACAGGTATCAAGATATTAGTCTCAGTGAAAGACAAAGCAGCGCCTTCTCCAACTTAACACAATGCCATTATTTTCTTCAACATGGTCACCTATTCCATATCAGTATTTTTCAGGTGTCAACATGTTACACTTATACGACCTTGCTTTCAGATGTTGTAGTGTCCAGTATCCACAAAGGTGTGTACTATCCCCACTTGTTAACATTCCATGCCGGTAGCGATCTCCATCGCCAACACCAAACACAGCGGTGCTCCACGTGTATCACATGACCTGGTCGGCTCCACCAATGCCGACGCGCGTTTCACCCGCTCGACTGGAATTCAGACTGGGCTTCGACAGGGCGTAATACTGCTTTGATCCATGCATCCTGTTTTATAGATCAATGATGTTGCGCCTCTGCTGGAAGGTGAAAGTTTCACATGCTGCTACAGGCAGCTTTCAATCTTATATGATTGCTATTATTTACAACCTTATGTTTCAAATTTATCAGAAGCAAAACCAAAGTTAAGAAATGTTACATATTTTTTCAAACATTTATACTTGGTTGCTATAAGTTAAAAACATTACAATCTGTCATTCAAGAAACAACATGTTCTTTTTGTTATCTTGTATTTTGTAGTGTCTGCTTATTTTTGGTTGTGTAGAGTGGAGTGTAAAAGCAAATGCCTCTCCATATCGACACTCCACTCTACCTTATACACAATCTCATAGGAAGCAAGCCATATCTAGTTTATCATTGAGACCATTTGGAATTTGTGTCCCAAGGATTGATATCCACCTGCATTCCTTTCTCAGGAGGGTTTTATCATTATCTCCTCCTCTCCCATTTATGATGCCTTTATCTATACCCACGAATCTGAGTGAATCAGGATTGCAATTATGTGCCAATTCAAAATGTTTTGCCACATTGCTTTTAGAATTTTTATTCTTTACATCATCTCTGTGTTCAGAGATGCGGTCCTTTATCGCCCTCCTCGTTTTTCCCACATAGAAAAGTGGGCAGTCGCAGGAAAGCAGATATACGACCCCTCAGTATCACAGTTCACAAAATGTTTCAATCTATAGGTTTTTTCCCGTATTCGTTCTGAACTCTTTTGTCTTGCGCATGAATTTGCATGTCACACATTTTCCACAGGGATAATTGCCTATGGATCTATGTTTTGTAAGCCAGTTACTTTGTCCTGTTTTGGACAAATATTGGCTCCTCACCAACTTATCTTTAAGATTAGGTGCCCGTCTAGCAGTAATATTGGAAAAGTCACCTACTTCCTTTTTTACCCCTGTATCACTGGTAAGAATATGCCAGTTTTTTGGAAGAATACTTTCAGGGAGTTCCAGTGGCAATTATAATCAGTAATTAGTCTTATTTTAGATTCATTGTTCTTTGGTGTGGGCAAGAGAAGTTTCTCCCTGTCCATGTCTAAAGCATTATTAAATATCCCTTTGACCACTCTCTTGGAATACCCTCTAGTCAGGAATCTTTGTTCCATTTCTGACGCATGTTTCAGATATTTCTCTTTGCTAGAGCAATTCCTACGAAGCCTTAGGAATTGGCCTTTGGGCATTCCTTTCTTCAGATGACTGGGATGATGGCTAGAGGCAATTAACAGGCTATTGGTCGCAGTAGATTTGCGAAAGTTCTCAGTTGAAACCACCCCTTTTTCTAGTTTCACCTCAATGTCTAAAAAAGCAATTGCCTCTTTACTGTACTGAACAGTAAGAGAGATGTTTCTATCATTTACATTTAGGGTGTCGACAAATTCTTTTAGGAGGCTCTCAGAGCCCTCCCAGATGAGGAAAATGTCGTCCACATATCTCAACCATATGTGGATATTTTCCTCAAATAGGGGGCTCTGAAAGACTTCCTCCATTTCCCATACGCCTAGATGTAAACAGGCGTATGTAGGTGCACAAGTGGCACCCATCGCAGTGCCTCTTAGTTGTTTGTATATCTTGCTGTCGAACATGAATACATTATTTGTTAATACAAATCTAAGTAGCTCGACAACAAAGTCTGTGTGCTTTTGGGCATAATTTCCTCTTGTCATGAGGAAATGTTTGCTTGCCTCAATGCCCACTTCATGCGGGATGGACGAATAAAGACCTTCAACATCAAGACAAACCAAAAGTGCCCCTTTCGGAACACTCAAGCCTTCAACCTTTCTCAGGAAGTCGGCTGTGTCTAGAACAAATGAGGGCATGGTCGTAAGGAAGGGTCTTAGAAAATGATCTATGTAGTTTCCAAGGTTTTCAGTTAGGCTCCCTATGCCTGCTGTTATGGGGCGGCCAGGTGGATTTGTAGGGTTCTTATGTATCTTAGGGATACAGTAAAAAACTGGCATTATTGGATGGTCAGGATAGAGATACTTAAACTCAGATAGGGTTATTACACCTTTGTCCTTTGCTCCTTTTAAAACAAAAAATAGTGCATTTTGTATAGAAGAAGTAGGATTGAATGTAAGACATTGATATTGTCTCTTATCCAGTAGCTGTCTTTTTACCTCCAGAACATACATCTGCTCATCCCATAGGACCAGGTGGCAGCCTTTGTCGGCCACCTTTATGACCACCCCTTTGGCATTCATTAAGTCATTGAGAGCTTTTCTTTCAGCTTTATTAAGGTTATCACCTACCAAACCAGTGATGGATCTATTCTGTAGATCTTTCTCTACTTGTTTAACAAAGATATTTACTGCCGGGACCATGGATAGCTGTGGCATATATTTTGATTTTGCTTTTAGGTTTGAGGAAATATGAACATTGGTACCTATTCCCTCATCTTATGATGGAGTCTGTTGGCTACCTTCAGAGTCAGTGAGTAGTTCTTGCAAGGCTAATAATGTTATATTATCCTCTCGTGTAAGTGAGACATCCTCGACTAGGTGTTTGCTCTTGCCCTTCATAATTTGTGAAAGTACAATACGCCTTGCAAATAAATGGAGATATTTTAAGAAATTAAACTTATCCAAGTTATTTGTAGGGCAAAATGAAAGACCCCTTTTTAGGACCTCTATGTGCGTGTAATTCAATTTGAAAGAAGACAGGTTGATTACCTGCATATTATTTTCAGCTAGTTCGAGTAGCCCCTGCGACCTCGAGGCCGCCTCTGTCTGCCCTGGCGATAATTCCTTTGGCCCTGATCCTGACTCTGCTGGTATCTTTGCCTCGAGGGGTAGCGTCTTTCTTCTGAGTTTAAACTCAGACCCCCTCCTTCTCTTCCTACCACCTCTCCTCCTTCCCCTAAAAAAGACTGTTTTTTATCAAGAGTATTTTTATGTTGATCAAGTTCTACATCAGAGCTATCCGTCCCAGAGTCATATGTTCCTTTTGTAGTTAAGTAACTATAGACTTTGTTGTTTTTATAATCGTCATTATCCCTTGAAAACTTCCTTCCTTTTCTTAGTTTTATATCATTTTGTAGCCTAGCTATCTGATCCTTTATTTCTTCATTCAATTTGGGGAAATTGGTGTTATGTTCAAAAGTGTTTACCACTTTTAGGGACTCCTCAACCTGTATGATTGTTTTAGCTAGTCTTTCTTTATTTCGTACGACCATTTTCTCCATTAAAATAATGGAGCAATCAGAAAGACTGGTATTCCAGTCTTCTAGAAATTCTTCTCCTCCCTCATCCTCACGTAGGTTTGTGCCTGGGTCTAGTTTAAGACGAAGACCCCTTGGTATAATTTTGGTTTTTATATAGTTCTCTAAACTTGAAGTTTCTGCCCGAAGCTTTATTTGTTTAACCAAAAGTTTTTTATAGTTTTTAAAGGCACCATAAATATTCACTGGTGTATTATTGGAATCCTGATTCTCCTCTAGATTCGACAGGGATAGTGAGGCTGTAAGTTCTGCCTCCCAATTTTCGTCAGACAACATAAACGCCATTTTGGTCTAATTTTAAACCTCTTAACAGGGATCCAGTACCAGGGTGCGTAGGATTCAACTAGTCCACAAAAAAGCTACTGTCTGAAAGTGCTACCCAGGTGCTGAACCAAAAATGGGCTGGCACCTATGCTTACATTCTTGCTTTTTCAAATAAAGATACCCAGAGAAATCAAAGAAAAAATGATAATAGGAGTAAATTAGAAAGTTGCTTAAAATTGGCAGCTCTATCTAAATCATGAAAGTTTAATTTTGACTAAACTATCCCTTTAAGGTGGTTTAAAAATGATTCAGCTAAGTTAATTAATAATAATTTATTAAGCAGGTATTTAAACAAACATAAATATATTCCTTTTTTAATTTTTATATAATAGCTAAATATAAATATATATTTATATATACAATGCAACTCA
Organism: Bombina bombina; assembly: GCF_027579735.1. Taxonomy (NCBI): domain Eukaryota; kingdom Metazoa; phylum Chordata; class Amphibia; order Anura; family Bombinatoridae; genus Bombina; species Bombina bombina. Next base: position 45,794,823 of record NC_069506.1, read on the forward strand.
CTATTAAACTACCTAGTAGTTTGTCAACTTCTATTGAAAGGAATGCTTTTGTTATCATGAATGCTGATGCAAAACTGACAATGAACCTTAAAGGGACAGTCTAGTATAAATTAAACTTTCATTATTCAGAATCTGAATAATGAAAGTTTAATTTATACTAGACTGTCCCTTTAAGGTTCAGATAGGACTTTTAATTGTAATCAACTTTCCAATTTACTTTTATCATCAAATTTGCTTTTTTTCTCTTGGTATTCTTAGTTTAAACTAAACATAGGTAGGCTTATATGCTAATTTCTAAGCCTTTGTTGGCTGCCTCTTATCACAGGCTTTTTAAATCTCTTTTCAACACAAAGAGACAGAAAGTACATGTGGGCCATATAGATAACACTGTGTTCAGGCACAGGGGGTTATTTCAGATTTAGCACAAAACAATGCTAAATTTAAGACAATAGATAATAAACAGTCACAGTCATGTGATCAGGGGGCTGGAAGAAGGTCCCTGGATACAAGGTAATCACAGAGGTAAAAAGTATATTAATATAACAGTGTTAGTTATGCAAAACTGGGGAATGGGTAATGAAGGGATTATCTATCTTTTAAAACAATAACAATTCTATGGTAGACTGTCCCTTTAAGAGAGCAAATTACTTGGGAGAAAAGGTGAGGGATAGGGGGGAGAAAAACACTATTTTATAGAAATGTAGATAACAGCATTACCCCAAATGTTTAGTTTGCTGGCCCTTTAAATAAAATAGCAATGGAGGCAGCTATGCCATGGACATTTTCAAATACTGGAAAGGGACGGTTTAACAGGTAAGCCTCTTTACTTACCTGTCTACTATTAAATCAACCCCTTTTGGTATAGAGACATGTCTTATAAAGTGAATCCATTTTTACATGCACTGTAAATTAGTTAATTAATATGCAGTAACTTTCCCAATAATTAATTGTGTTCATATGATTTTAGTCATAAAAATTCAAATTCCACTCCTGTATATTATTTATACAGATATTAAATATATACTTTTGGTAAAAATAATTTCTAACATAAAAGAAAAAACATACTCAGTTAAAGGTAACACAATCTTTATGCATGATTGCCTTTTGCACTTGTTAGGTAAAAATGCTGCTATGCCATCTGCCAATGGCAATTAAACGTGCCCGAAGGGTTAGCTACCTTGCCAACACTTTTATACAGGAAAAGGCAGATATTTTTGTAATGTTGGCTGGACAATAGACTCAGCTGTTAACACTTTCATTTGGCAACCAGGCAAGTATAAAACAGATCACGTTATTCATATTTAAGTCAAATTCCATACCTCACGCCAGCCAATTAATATTATCATTTTGTAACTTTTAATAGTGAAATAATAACTCCTCATGGAATAAAATTGTAAATATTTCTTAAAATGCAGATAAGCCATATAAAATATAAAATAATTTCCTGCTAAAATTTAAATTTCTTAGTATGTTTTAATGATCTAAATTTATTGAAAGGTGTCTAGTCAAATTACATAGCCACAGGTAAAGCAATTGTACAAACCTCAAGTGACGTTTTTTTTAACATTCGCAGAATATAAAACAGCATATTCTTGTTAATAAGAAACAGTCATAACCATATTAAACTGAGAACAACTGAAATGCTGAGAATATTCTGCTAGTTACACAAATCAGCTACATTCACATTAAAATGACATTATTTTTCTAAAAAAAGAATTCTTGCACCTTCTTCATATTTTACATTTCACAAGAGTTATACCTCTCAGCCACATCTCATAGAACAAAATACTGCATTCCTTTTGTAATCCACAGATATCCTTTAAAAGATTCACTTTTCAAATCATTTCAAAGGCCAGAATGAATATAGGAAGAAAATGGAAACCTTTGGTAACCTTCATATTATCTACATATTCACATTTTTTTTACCTTTTATATATTACCCTGCTCTGCTGAATTTTCATCTTTGATAGCAATATATGAAAACCATAAAAAACATTTCTGCAATGTGACATCTTTTTGTATAGAATATTCTAAATTATAGATATAATGTATTTTTGATGAATGCCTTAGCAAACAGACAAATTATTTCAATTAAAGGGATATTTCTCTAATTCACAGGACTTGACCTGCAATTGGTGTGGTCATGTGACTGCCACTCCTGATTGGCTGTTCAGTCATTTCCCACTCTGGAGATGCAATGTTTGCAACTTCCAAGCAGGTTTTTACTTATGTTTTTAACCTACCTACATGGGTTACACACATAGTTTATTATGGTCAGTATTAAAAACTTTACACAAATCAGAATATGTCATTTTTGCATTAGTATTTCCTTTTAAGGGATTATGGAAGTCAACAGTACACTGAAGTTGTACATTCCAACCCACTTTGCTAGACATATTGTTTAACTATAGAAGTCTTTTTTAACCTTTTTCTTATGTTCATGAGAACATGTGATGCTGATATCTGGGTGTATATGCCCCCCCCCCCTTGACCCCCATTCCAAGAACGTGTGTACATATATTCAATGCAAAAAAAATATTAATAACAATATTAAGCTGAAAAAACTTAATGGTAGAGAGGGCGCCAGAGGCTAAAAATATCAGCACTATCAAATGTATAAAATATGACAAATATTTATTAAAAAATATATATATATATAGAGGGACGTCTCCCTATAAAACAAATTAACTAAATAGTTAGGAATATTAAAACAGATTTAAACATGACATATGATAATATGATACCTAGAAAAAGGACAAAAAGTTAATCAAAAAGTGTCCGTTATAGGAAAGCGGTTAGTGTAATATAAATCCACCACCTTATCTCTTATATGTGTGCCACAATTGCCAATGTTGAATATATTGTTGCAGAAAGTCACTCCAAATGAAGTAATGATACAGACAAACCCAGTCCACTTAGGCAAGTGTTGTAAAGTTCAATAACATAAGGGCTGTATCTTAAAATCTTGCCGTAGCTAGCAAAAAATATAATACCTCTTTGGCTTTGAGTATCTCCAACCCTTCTCCATAGCTAATGTGTCAACCGGTCTTACGGTGAGTTGTTTTGGCTCCTACACGGAGTGGTTTCCCAAGCTAGTATCGCGTGACCGCGGCGTCTGACGTCACGGCTTGTCCTTCTGGCTCTCGAAAGTAAACGGCTAGTATTTCCTGAATACAGCCAGCTGATCTTTCATAGTGACAAAGGATTTTGACCTGCACTTAGTGCTTCTGCACGCAGGGATGTAGTGTAATGGGGCATATATTACCCTCTGAACTCCAAGATAAACTTCAGTAGTGATAGAGATTGAACAGTGATAACCTGGGTTATAATACAAAGTCCTTAAATAAAGGAAAGGACATTATGATTTAGACAATAAAGTGTCACAATGCCATGTAAACAACGCGTTTCGCCCTTCTCTGGGCTTTATCAAGATGTTTATGGCATGTGAAATGATCCCTTATAAATGGTGTCCTTGTTGGTGATTGGTTGGTGGCATACATTGTGTCCATCTTTATTAAGGTGGTATTATGTTTTTCTTTCAATTGAGATGATATCCTTATTGGCAATTTATTGGCATACATTGTATCCATCTATATTAAGGTAGTATTAAATCTTTATTTTATTTAATAGCACATTTCCATTTTTTTCATTTTGATAACTTCCATAATTCTTATATAACATACATTCAGCATACTTATATATCCAAACTATTTTTTTTTTTAAATTATATCTATTAGATATATATTAGATATGCTTTTATTTTTAATGGTTGTTTTCACTCCATTTACCAAAAAAATATTAATGCAATAGTTTAAGTTTCTAATCAAACTTTAGAAAATAGTTTATCTCCCCCATCAAATAATGTATTGTAGTATTATAATATCTTATAAAATTCTGTGGGTGGGGGAGTAATCATTTTGGAATTTATTTTGGCATTAATGTACATTTTCCATTGAATTTCCTAGGTTTTAATTGTAAAAAAATAAATGTATATGTTTGTGTGAGCAGGTGATGTGTATTTTTGTTTGTCTGATCATGGGGTCTATAGACCCCATATATAAAGCGCCGAAGGCAGATTAGGAGCACCTTCTTATGCAGGCTTACACAAGCGATTCTGCAGCCGAGAGTGAATTAGCAACGGTCATCAGATTGCTGTTTCTTAACCCATTACGCCAACTATTATGTAGTGTAGAGACACACTGTTGCAAAACTGTGTATATGAGCCATAAGACATGTAATCACTTAACCTTTTAGCTGCGTGCAACTCAAACAGACTGTTGTTTTACGAATGGGTTTATAATCTCACATGTATTGTTGCCACAACCTGATTAATTACAGGAATTAGATTGTTACAAAGTTCTTACTTATAACACTCTTGTTTCCGGGTACATATAGAGTGTTAGCTGTATATATATTCAGCTGGGTGAGTTTTACACATACACTGTTAGGTATTATGTTTCTCCTTTGTAGGTATATATATGTTCAGGTAACCTCCAAAAATCCAGTGTTCCAGTATATTATATTGTATCACAAGTAGATAACATGAATATATATTGGTGGTATCGAACAAACTTTGTGTGATAGTAAAAACATCAACCCAGGTTACTCACGGTTATCCGGCCCCACTATGCGGGATGTAGCTGATGTGTGTGGAGTGGTGGAACCTTTGTTTTCTTCGATGTGACAATAAATACACAGTGATGATTCAGCTCGGTCTATGATTGCTTATTTTTCGCCATTGTGGTATTACTATTATGTAGTGTATCTCAATCCCCCCAGACATTTCCGGCCAGGGATACTGGCTGCACGTGAGCAGGGGACGGCATTGCACACTAGACGTAGTGTACAATGATGAATGCTAGATGTGATGCCGGGCGGACAGGGGCGAAGATGTATGCCCCGTCTGCTCAGTCTTTGTTAAATCTGGCCCCAATTGTCTAAAATTTGCCAGCATTAGGTTAAATACCACACAAACACTCATATGGCCAGACTTCTCTAATAAAGGTTACTGAACCTGGAAATCCCAGGTAGTAGCGAGCTGCCTCTCATGGAATGTAATAAAGCTCTATTATAACAAGAATTTTGCCGGGAGATTGAATGTTACAGAGAGCACCCAGCAGTTATAGCAAAAGCAAATAAAATTAAACTGAGACGTTTCTAGTGTATTTAAACTTGCCTTCACTTCTAGTTTTACACATCTTTTTATCTAAGTGAACTGCATAATCTTAGGCAAATTGGCAGCTTACAGTTGTTAATATAAAACAGCAAGACCTAAAGGTGTAACATTCTTAGAGACTATAAAACAATTTGAATTCCTTATTTTGAAATTAAATTTTATAATGTACATTAATAATTATTTTTTTCTGGCTTACTTTAAATGAGAAGTTTACTGTACAATATAAATTTTCACTTTGTTGGATACTTTTCACATGAATTATTAATACAGTTTTGAATATGTAATGTGATTACATATTTTACATCATACTATCAATCATGGGCGTCTAAAGGGGGAATCTGTCCCCTCCCCCCTCAGTTTTTCTTCCCCACCTGGAGTACAAATTGCAGAAAAAAAGACAATTGAATGTATTTTTTTCTTCTTTTAATTCCCCTGAATGTAGCTCTGTTTTAGAGGAAGAAGCACAGTATTCTGGGATTTATAGTTCACTATTTCTCTCTTAGTATGGTGCCACTTCATTTCTGCACTCTAATTCCCAGCATGCATTTTACAGTGGTGGGGAGTAAGCTTCCTGAAAGGCATAAACTTCAGTCCCATCTCCATTTTAACAGCAACAAAGAATAATATATATCATTAATGGTAATGTGCTCCGAGTTAACACTTTTTATGCAGAGATTTGCCAATAGCACAAATGTTTATTTTGCATATTTCAGGTAATGTACTGTTAGTCATTTTAGGCCTTATATGATTAGATTAACTTATGTGTGGTTCTTTAATGTTTAATTTTGATTATGTTTTTGTCTTTATTACTGTATAATGCAACAGATCAAATAAACAAGGCACTAAATAATAAATAAAACAATATGCTCTTTCTATTTTCATTTATAAGTTACCAGTCTGGATAAAGACATTCAATTCACAACAACCCCCAAAAAAATAATAATATTATATATATATATATATATATATATATATATATATATATATATATATATATATATATATATATATATATATATATATATATATATATATATATATATATATATATGTGTGTGTGTGTGTGTGTGTGTGTATTAAAGTTTAGCAAATAGAGACTCCACAATTTATAGTGTTCTAGTAAACTAGCACTAATAGCATTCAGGGATCATTTTCAACTCCTAATTTATAAATATAAATGTGAGTGTGTGTCTATTGTCTGGGCATATTTCAGTTTATTGCCCAACCCTCTGTGTAGCACACGCTTTCATTATGCTTTTTAAACTGTTAAATTTACTGTGTGTGGTGTGCATATGTAGTGTGTGTGTGTGTGTAGTATGTGCTATTGTGTGTGAAGTGTGCATGCTGCGTGAAAGTGCTGCAGCTACTCACTGCCCTACATGCTATGGCAACATACAGACCATTATCTGGGACTACAACTCCCACAAACCTCCGCTGCCAAATTTCTACCAAGCTTGACCTAATTTATTTTTCTGCTCTAAACTTCTACTGAGCATGCTCTAAAAATATCACACTAAGGCAACATTAAACAGTAGTCACCGTTTTCCTCCTCATAAAAAAGTACTTATACATGTTGTAAGGTTATGGTTATACATTATACAGGATCAGCTCTATCCTGAGTGAAGTGCAATTTCTCATACAAATTGGACAAAAAAAAAAATCAGAGTTAGATTAAAGAAAAAGAGGATAAGGTAGATATTGCAATTTTTGGACTACATATAATTATTAACATATATAGGTTTTAATTTTCAATTAAATTTGCCTTTTAGAGCAGGCCAGATAAACTTCTGGATAGCTTAGCTGTTGTAAACATCAGAGTTCTACTATAACAGCTGGCAAATGTCACACCTGTGTGCAAAGATCCAATCAAACACACCCACAGGTGTCATTTCGAGCAGTGATGTTTCTACATTAAGATCACCCTAGAATACTTTTTTTGTCTAATTTGCTCTCCAATATATTACATCCCGTCTTGGCATTTGTCTAAACTCAAGTCTGCCCTGAAATTGCTCTATTGTGCCCTACAGTGAACCCTATCAAAGACAAGGGGAGCAATTGAGATAAGAATGGGAAATTAAAATATTAATGTTAAAGCAACACAGAGATAGAAAGTCACAGACTCAGGATAATGTAATAATTTAGGGACATGAGGTTATAACCTATAATAAATAAATGAACACTAAAGAAATTATTATGACTTACTGGTTATAAAAAAAAAAACTATTAAGACTTAAACTCTGGTGACAAATAGAAGACATTACCCTGTATTTTTAGCGGAGTTTTGTCCCTAGTTTCAACAAACATCCTTCTAGCTCTGTAAAATACCCAGCAATGCAATATTCTTACTTAAAGGAACAGTCTAGGCCAAAATAAACTTTCATGATTCAGATGGAGCATGTAATTTTAAAAAAATTTCCAATTTACTTTTATCACCAATTTTGCTTTGTTCTCTTGGTATTCTTAGTTGAAAGCTTAACCTAGGAGGTTCATATGCTAATTTCTTAGACCTTGAAGCCCACCTCTTTCAGATTGCATTTTAACAGTTTTTCACCGCTAGAGGGTGTTAGTTCACATATTTCATATAGATAACACCAGGGCCGCCGCTAGAAATTTTGGGGCCCCTGACTCAACCATTGATCAGGCCCCCCCCCCCTCCTTTGACATGTGCAATTTTTGACCAAGTGACTAAAACGTATATGCACTTTATTCTTAATTGTCTATTTAAACTTGGAAATGTTGTAAAGGTAGTAACATACACACACACACAGACACACTCATACACTGAAACACACAAACACACTCACACATAAGGATTCCCATATAGACACTCTAGCAGACACGCAAAGAAACACACTCAGACACAGAAACCCAAACAGACACTTAGCACTTGTTTACATTGACCTGACAAGTAATGAGGTAAACTACAGTTTTGTAAAAAAAAGGAGATTTAGAAAACAAAATATGGAGTTCTGATTATCTTTTTGTAAAGGAAGATGACAACTAAATTATGACAACAGCATGCAGTGGCTGAAAGGAAGGGCCCTGAACTGCCTAAACAATAATTTAAAGGTTAAATGGTGGAGTGGTTACTTCCGGAAAGGTCTTGTCAGAGTATATGAATATTATGATGAATATTACATATGTGTACATATATATATATATATATATATATGTATATTTTATACACTGTATATGTTAGATGAGAACTCAGGATTAATTAAACATGAGTTTGTTGAACACAGCTTCTAATACACGTCTATCAGGATTGACGATCAGTAGAGCCTTTTTGAAACACAAACATTTCTTTTCTAAAGGAAATAGCTCAGTGACCCTATTCATTTGACTATATATGCAGATTTTTATAACCTCAGAACATTTGGTGAGGTGAGAAAAGAATGTGTTCAAGGACCCCTTTGGAATTTGACACGTGTGATACAACAGTTCTATCTCACTGAATCTCTATTTGAAGACTTACTGCAAAAACCCCTCTTGGGGGAAGGTGACACAAATAAAATCAAATACTCATCTGCACTGCTGGCTAAACAGGAAATATGCTGTTTTAAAGACTCTTACAACTCCTCATGGATTGACCCCATGTGGTGAGTATGAGACAAAAAGTCTGGCAACTGAAGTTACTGAAAAGTTAGAATGTTAGGATAATACAGTGAAGGCCTATGACTTACATTATGATTTCAAAGCAACAGTATATGTTTTAATGGACATGAGAATGATATATATATGTATATATATATATATATATATTTTGAAGGCATGAATATCTTAGCCTCTGTGTGTTTAAGAACATGAATAGATGTTTATGGACCTGAAGAGAAGTGATTATTAACATTTATTTTTATTTCAGATCTACATAGACAGGATTCACTTGGAATACAGTAGAATACTGAATTAAAAATAAGCTATTATTCACATATAAATGCCAGGATACCGATAACATTGTAATGCATTTTAAACTAATAATTAGCAGTATTAAATTACCTAAATAAAATAAAATGTTAATAATATAACATATTTGGTATCAGAATAATCAGAAAAAAATAACCTAATATTAACCATCTGTAATTGGGGTTATATATGATTAATGCAGAGAGTGTGATCTGATTAAATAACTATTTTATAAAAAAAAAAATTAACTTGCTTAAAAATGTCAGAAATGCTGTATTGTATTGCTATGTTGTACTGTATGCTGCCACCTGGTGTTATGTTGCGAGAACTACAGCCAGAAGGTTCTTTCTGGCTGTTAAAAATGAAATTTCCAAGGGCCAATCCGATTTAGACTTCCCAGATAACCAATGGGAAGGTCAGCTCCCGTAGTGCCACCCACATGATGTCATCAATGATTATATAATGGGAGTGTTGAATGCACAAGAGAGAGTTGTCTGTAACTTGTTGAAAATTAGTGATCTGATTTTGGCTGCGATATACCTGAAAAAAAAAAAGTTCACTTCAGCAAGGAGCTTAAAACTTATCCTTGATTTGTGCAAAAACCTTCTTTCAAATGAGATGACCTAAAGACCGCTACGAATTGGTTCAAAATTGGTGAAGTATATTGTATTTTAAATTGGTAGTTATAAGCCTAGGTATTGTTCAAATCTGTGTCTGAATTGGCTAAGTAACTCATCTATACAAGTTCTGATATTGTCGGTTAATTTTGTATTAGGATAAATTGCAGTTAAATAACAGAATATATATTTTATCCTATTGTTTTATAAACACTGTTTAGAATTGTATTGCTTGGATGTTAAAGGTTTTTAGTCCCATTGTGTTAAATAAATAAAAGGCTGAATTGTGAAGGTATATTTTTCTGGGTTTTGTAAGAAGGATAGCATATCTTAAGAGTTGGTTTTAACGCATATAAACTTTTATTTAATTTCCTTTTACTGCAAATATAGTTCAATATGTTTATGGATATTAACTAAATAAAAGAATTCAGATATTTATATTAATTGTATGGTCTAGTAGGTGCATGGTTGATAAGGGTTTCTATTTCTTTGTATTATGTTTATAACCCTGCCATAAACTTATATATATATTATTTGGATAGCACTGCTAAGATTTTCATAAATATACTGACATAATAATTGGAGGCATTGCATGAGATTTAATAATATCCATCATAATTGATATAATATATTTGTAAATAAACAGAAATTATTATAAAAGAGAAAAAAAAAAAAAAAAAATCATATTTCGATATTAATATTTTGAAGATATATTTTTTTTGAAAAGTTGAAATATTAATTTTCATATTTCGAGATTGACATTAATATCTTGAAATATTATTAAAGATTAATTTTGAAAAATTTATAAAAATATTAATTTTTCATATTTCAAAATTAGTCAAAAATATTAATTTTTCATATTTTCAAAGTTAATCAAAAATATTAATTTTTCATATTTCGGAATATTAATTTTTCATATTTCAAAATTAATAATATTTTTTTTTTTTTTGAAATATAAAAATTTTCCTTCTCTCTTTTTATTGGCAAAAATTGTATTAGCGTTTTAGTTTAACTAAGTACTAAACCAATATAATAATGTCTGTAGCCAGAAGTGACTCATTTAATTCTATACATAGCAATGAAATTGGTCCCATAACCATACCCATTACTAAAGGTCAGGTCCTTAAGAAAGATATCTTAAGTTACATTAAAGGGAAGTTAAATATTGCTGGTGAATTAAATGATTTTATGGATATGCTTGAAACTAGGGCTAAAAATATTACCGTTAATAATAATATGTGGAATGAAGAGAATGAATTCTTCCAGGAATTATTAATGATTAATCAATGCGAAGCTCCCAAAAAGCGAGACGAACTAATACTAAAATCCTGGCCCCTTTTAATATGCATAATTGACGAAATGTCGTTTTGTGTCACAGACAAACGATTGCAAATACAGGAGCTAGAAAATAGTATTCGTTCCTCGCGCAGACGCGAAGAGGGTTTAAAAATAGCCAAAAATAAAATGGATGAATTTGCCCAAAACCTAGCCACCTTAGATAAGCACAATATGGACTTAATCGCGCAGATACAAGATTTAAATAAACAGCTTGCGCAAAGCCAGAGAGAATTAAGCGATTTAAAAAGGTCATATCGCCATAATGAAAACCCCTATATTAGCAGTGAGAATAATACAGATAATGCTAACTCCTTTAGCGAACGCGTCAGGGACGAGGTACGAAAATATATAGAACAACATAGACAAATGACCCCTAACGGGTCAGAAGTAGATTTCCCAAATAGACAATCCCCTCAGGATGTAAATCCAGAGGACAGCTGTAGCGCAGCTGATGCGGGGGAGGGAAACTCTAACAGAGAATCCCAAAATAAGTCTGATAAAGTCTATGATTCCCATAAAATAATCACCTTCGTACAACGCGCAGTACCTATATTCTCCAATAAGGGAACAACATCTGTAATTGATCATTTACAGGCTTTTGAAAATGCGTTAGCTATAATGAATGTTACAAGTGAGAAATTGAAAATTGAATTTCTGCCTTGGGTATTTGACAGTAAGCATCACAAATTCTTTGCTTCACTAAAGGATATGAATATTCATTCCTGGAATGGGGTAAAACAACAATGCAGAAAAGAATTCGGGCAATATCGCACTAAAACTGCCGCGAAAATAGCGGTATATGGTTTAAAGTGTCGTGCGAATCAGAGTCCAGTCGAATTCCTTTCTGTATTGAAAAATGCGTACAGTATGGCTGAAGATAATCCCAGATTTGATGGCTCAGAATTTGTAAATTTATTTTTTGAAGCATTGCCTACACCCATCAAAATTAACTTAGCTAGAGATTTTGATGAGGACTGCTCATTGGAATGGCTGATCAAAGAGAGTACAAAATTATACTCTATTCAGCAGTCCAGTGAGCAGGGGGTTAAAAAGGAATCAAAACCCAAAATTGTAGCAGAAACTAGGGTGTCACCTAAACCCCTCAATTTGGAGTCTAACAAGAGAACTTATGCAGAGGTGGCCAGTCAAAACAGGCCATCTCCACAGAGGTTTAATTCTGCCCCTCCCCCTACACAGGTTGAGGCGCAGGGAGACTATAACCAAAGTGGGGGACATAATCAGGTGAATAATTACTCACAAAGAGAATACTCACCAAATAATTGGTATCCGCGCAAGGGTAGATACAATAGACGGCGAAGATATTCTCAGGGTAACCAGACACCCCAGGTATATAATGCTCCCCAAAGTACTAATGCTGAACAAGCTGAACCCCAGGGGCAACCACGCCAGAATAGAAATAGTGGCCCTGATTCTGAGGGAACCCAATGGTCCAGGAATCAGTACAATGGGGCACCAAGAGATAGGCCCAGGGGTAGAGGTAACTTGTACAATCAGGTAGATATGCTGTTTACCCAATTAAATCGGTTGAGCGAACAAATCGCTAATATGAGTCAAAAATCTACGGCTCAGCAACCGAACAATACTTTTTTAGGGGTACAGCCAGTGGTCAGCAGTGGACCACAGGCACAGTCATAAATACTGCAGTATCACCTGAAGGGGAGGGGAGAGATATACAAAATGTAGTAATAAATATCAATGATACTAATCATGTTATCTCCCCACAGACCGGAAACGGACAAATTAGCTGTGACAATGAGCGATATCAGCCGGGAAAAATTAACCAAACTTTTCCTCTGCAGTGTTCTCTTAACATTATTTCCACAGATACAGTACACAAGAACCCAGCTGACCTTGTCATAGGGGAAACAGGTAGGTATGAAATTTCCTCTGCATCGAATGACGCAGCGGATCCAGGTAAAACGTGGCGAAGCCCACAGATGTACAAGAATGCAAATTTTATGTGTGAAATGATAGAAACTGCAGGAAGATATTATGTACTAGTTGAGCTGCAAGATTCAGTCTCCAACCCTATCAGGGGATTAATTGACACTGGGTCACAGGCAACTATCTTATCCCACAGGTACTACACACAGCTAAATGAGCTAACACCCCACAAACCCAAAATAAGAGAATTTGACGGTTCTCTAATAGGTGTTGGGGGTGACTCCCTAAAAGTCTACGGTACTGCCTGGTTAAAATTTAAATTGGGGAACAGGGTCATAAGACACCCTGTCATTATAGTGGATCTGCCAACTGATCGTTTAATTATTGGTAGTGATCTCCTGAAACGATTAAGCACCATAATTGATTGCATAAATAATGTAATTTGGTCGCAAGTTAAACGGCCTATCAATTATGAAAAATCTGGTATATCTCACGCCCGACATAGCTGTCACGTGGTGGAAGAGAAACCAGATGCTGTGGAGATTCATTTCAGGAATAACTCTGCACCTGAAATCACTATTCTACAAATAGACGATCAGACTCCTTTTAGTGGCTCTGATGGTAATACTTTTAAAATTTCGCCTGGAAAGATAGCGAATATTTCCCTAGATGGCGATGTATTAACCATATCACTCCACAAGGGGGATCATAAAATCCCTAAGGGGGGAGGCCACACTCAATACCTCACAGGGATTGAGAGAGTTAAAGAGGATCTATTTATCCCTATACAAGTGCATGACCTTGGTAAAACCGAGTATGCTAAAATAAACTTAAAACAGGAAGCTAGCTATATAAGCGAAGGTTTATTAGCGCAGATAGCTGAACCTAAAGTGATTAAATATCTTTCTCCCCAAGACCACAGTGTCAGCAACCTGGATGACAGGTCTGAAAGCTATAACATCACCGCTAAGTGCTTATTATCTATCTCTATAGGAAATAAGTCAGTGAAGCACCTGTTTTTAGTTTTAAATACTCCCCATAATCAAATATACATTGGCAATGATATCTTACATAGATATGCCATACAAATAGATTTGATTAATTCTTGCCTCTGGAGCAGGTTAAAGGGGGACCCTGAAGTATTTCAGGATGAAAATGCAGCCCTGAAATCAAACCAGCAATTGCCATATGCTGTGAATATGCAGGTATCTAGCGATGTCATAATTCCTGCTGGGGCTGATAAATTTCTTTTACCCTTACAGGTAAAGAGAGGTCAGAAATTAAAAACTTCTGAAACACTGATTTGCCTCTCCCATAGAATACAAAATCTGGGTGTCTCAGTAACCTACACTCCTATGGTGAATATTGGAACTGTTCCAATAAATATTATTGTGCATAACATGACCCCACAGGATATAACATTATCCAAGGGAACTACCATAGGATATGCACTGGAATCAAGTTATTACACTTTTGGATTCCAGAATAATGTAATTGGGCTAATACCTGAAGGATACCTAACTGAAGAACAATTAATAGAACAATCCTTTGCATCTATGCCAGAGGGTCTATTTAATATTCAGTCTATTTATCCCTTCAGCTCAGAGGAAGGCATCTGTAAAATTGAAGAAGCCTCTCTAGTGTTTGATCAGCCAATCAAACAGCAAGATTACCCCAATACCCAGAGTCATGGGAGCAATGTAAATTATAATCAAGGGGATCTCACCTCTAGACTGGAAGAAGCCTATGAAATAGGACAGCCTGAAATCTTTCCAGGATTTCAGCAAATAGTCGAAGAGCAAATATCCTTAGCTAATGGCTGTTCCAGCGATGATGAACGCCAACAGCTGCGAGAACTCCTGATGGAGTACAAGGATATTTTTGCTAAGGATTCTTATGACTGTGGTACTACAGACTTGCACATTGCAAGAATACAAACAGATCCCGATGCACCACCTGTATTTGTCAAACAATACAGACTTCCCTTAGCCTCATATGATTCTCTTGCAGAGATCATAAGGAATTTGGAAGAAAGAGGTATTATCAGACAGGTGCACAGCTCTTATAATAATCCTATTCTAGGTGTCCTTAAGCCCAATGGACAATGGCGTTTGTGTGCTGACTTAAGACAGCTAAACAAACGAGTATACATGTCTGGCTGGCCTGTACCATACATTGACCAGTGCCTAGCACAAATGCAGGGATCCAAAATATTCACTGCCATTGATTGTGCACAGGGATATTGGACCATAAAGGTACATGAAGAGGACCAATATAAGCTAGCATTCTCCTTCCAAAAGGTTCAGTATGCATTCCAGAGACTTCCATTTGGATACATAAATTCTGGACATGAATTTGCTGTATTCATGCATAAGGCTATGCCTGACGCACTGGAAAGGGGGACCTTATCTTATGTTGATGATGTTTTAATCAAAAGCACAGACTTTGAAAAACACATCGCAGAGCTTAAACACGTCCTCAGCCAACTTAAAAGGGCAGGTGTCAAATTATCCCTGCAAAAAGCTCAATGGTGCCGCACTCGTGTAAACTTCTTGGGACATGAAGTTACTTCTGACGGATTAAATCCCCAGAAGAAAAAGGTAGAAGCGATAGTGAATTCTAAAAACCCAACTAACTTAAAGGAATTGAGATCATTCCTGGGTATGACAAATTATTCTCGCAAATTCATTGATAATTATGCGGAATTAACTAAACCACTACTACTTCTTCTGAAGAAAGATGTGAAATGGCACTGGAGTGAGTCTCAAGAGACAGCCATCAGAGAGCTGAAGAGAAAACTCACTCAAGCACCTTGCTTAGTGTACCCTGAAGGTGGTAAACCTTTCTACTTAGAAACAGGGTACACAGATGTAAGCATGAGTGCTGTGTTATACCAAAAGCATGATAATTTGAACAAAGCCATTGCTTATGCGAGCAAAAATCTATCCCCAGTAGAAATAAAGTTTAACGATTGCGAAAAAGCCCTCTTATCTACTGTATGGGCTCTACAAAATTTCCGCAGCTATATACAGGGCGAGAAAATTATTGTAGAAACGGCCCACCAGCCTTTGCTATATTTGCAAAGTGAGAGAATAAGAGATGGGAATTTGTCTAATAGCCGCATAACAGCGTGGACTCTTTCCTTACAAGGCTGGCCCTTAGAAATTCGCTACAAGCAGAATAAAAAGAATCCAGTCGCGCAAGGGCTCGCTGAGCCCCACGACTGTACTGCTAGTGATCCTGGGGAAGAATTATCAGAAGATGATTTTCTGGAGGAACAATTGCTTTCCCCATATAAAATGTACAATGAGGACCATTGTCAAACATTACCTTGGGTATATGTTGATGGTTGTTCTTACCATGCCACTATTGATAATGAGCGCAGATTAGTCGCTGGCATTGGTATAACTGGGGCAAATGGATTCTCAAATATATCTGTAGGTTTCAACATTGGACCAAGATCCAGTCAAGTTGCAGAACTAACTGCTGTTTTCAAAACCATTGAAATGGCTATTGAACATGGTATTCATGAATTTGTGATCATAACTGACTCAAATTATGTGCGTGACAGTTTTGTTGAATACCTGCCAACTTGGAAAAGAAATGGCATGCAGAAAAGCAATAACAAACCAGTCAAGCATGGCAAATTGTTCTGCGAGATTGATAATCTGGTAGTATCCAATGATTTAACCATACACTGGAAAAAGACCAAGGGTCATTCCAGAGTTTTAGGTCCTGATAAGGAAGGCAATGACCTTGCGGACTCATTAGCCAAACAAGGAGCCATAACTGGAAAACTCCTTAATATTGAACACTTAATGGGTGCAATTCAGGTAGAAGCCATTACCAGAAACCAGGCAAAACAACAGAGTGAGCCTAACTTGGTACAATGGAGTCAGGATTCTCCTAGTGAGGACCTGATCACTAGTCAAAAAGAAGACCCCATTGTAGGCATCTTCTATAAACACATAGAAGATCCTGAAAGCAACCCCATCTCAAAAGATGATTGTATTGGCAAAGAAGATCTGAGAATCTTAATAAAATCTAAATCACAATTCAAATTACAGGATGGTTTGTTAATTAGAACCTCCAAAACTGGCATCCAACAGTGGGTAGTACCCACCAAGTTCAGAGGTCTAATGCTTCAACATGCCCATGATGCTCCCACATCTGGTCATCGCGGTGCCAAACTCACGTACGAAATATTGCGTGACTACGCTTTTTGGCCACACATGTTGAAAGATGTTCAAACCTACTGTCAAGGGTGTTTAATCTGTCCACAGTTCCAACCCACTGCACCAACGCATAGAGCGCCATTGCAGAAAAGGGGGATGGTAATGCCATGGTCAGATATACAAATTGATTTTATTGGTCCGGTAACAAGGTCATCAAGAGGTAACAAGTACATGTTAACAGTGACATGCCTGTTCACTAAATGGGTAGAGTGCATTAGTGCACCTAACAATAGTGCTGAAACATGTGCAGCATTGCTCATCAACCATGTATTTTCCAGATTTGGTTTGCCCCAAAGAATCGAATCAGATCGGGGGACCCACTTCACTAGCGAAGTGATGACAAAAATGTGGAAAATACTAGGGGTTAAAAGAAAGCTCCATATTGCTTATAGAGCTGCCTCAAGTGGTGGTGTAGAGCGTTACAACCAATCCATTGTTAAAATCCTCAAAAAGTTTGTGAGTGAAACAGGTAAAGACTGGGATATAAAACTACCTCTAGTCTTAATGGCATTAAGAGCAACTCCAAGTAGTGCTACCAAGATGTCACCTTTTGAGCTGATGACTGGTAGAAGAATGGTTCTACCTCAGCATCTGCTGTACCGTACATCAGACCAAAATTTGATAAACGCTGCCAATACACATCAATATGTGGAAAACCTAAGGAGACACCTGCAACATGCCTTTGCATTTGCTCAAAGGAATTTAGAAAGAGCCGCAACTGCCACTAAAACCTATTATGATCTCAAAACATCCAAAAAGGAATATGAAATAAATGATAAAGTTTATCTTTATAACTTTGGAAGAGATCAGGTTAGGGAGAAGAAATTTCTTCCCTCATGGAAAGGTCCTTTCGTCATTACTGACAAAATATCTCCAGTGGCCTATAAAATACGGATCCCCAAAAATGAAGGTTTCATAGATAAATGGGTACATATAAATCAACTGCGGGCATGTCATCCCAGGTCCCAACTACAAGTCATAGAGGGAGAATGAAGTGTCATATCCCCAAATGCACTAAAGACATACTGTAATTTAAAGATGCCTAACTGATAAACATGAAAGCTCAAAATAACAAACTTTCTTCATAAGAGACTGTCTATGAGGTATACGGTTGATCCTCATCAAATACCACTGACTTTAAGCCAATTCAAATACATGTGTCCTACATCTATTTGAAGTTGGAAGGGGGATTTATGTCAGAGTATATGAATATTATGATGAATATTACATATGTGTACATATATATATATATATATATATATATATGTATATTTTATACACTGTATATGTTAGATGAGAACTCAGGATTAATTAAACATGAGTTTGTTGAACACAGCTTCTAATACACGTCTATCAGGATTGACGATCAGTAGAGCCTTTTTGAAACACAAACATTTCTTTTCTAAAGGAAATAGCTCAGTGACCCTATTCATTTGACTATATATGCAGATTTTTATAACCTCAGAACATTTGGTGAGGTGAGAAAAGAATGTGTTCAAGGACCCCTTTGGAATTTGACACGTGTGATACAACAGTTCTATCTCACTGAATCTCTATTTGAAGACTTACTGCAAAAACCCCTCTTGGGGGAAGGTGACACAAATAAAATCAAATACTCATCTGCACTGCTGGCTAAACAGGAAATATGCTGTTTTAAAGACTCTTACAACTCCTCATGGATTGACCCCATGTGGTGAGTATGAGACAAAAAGTCTGGCAACTGAAGTTACTGAAAAGTTAGAATGTTAGGATAATACAGTGAAGGCCTATGACTTACATTATGATTTCAAAGCAACAGTATATGTTTTAATGGACATGAGAATGATATATATATGTATATATATATATATATATATTTTGAAGGCATGAATATCTTAGCCTCTGTGTGTTTAAGAACATGAATAGATGTTTATGGACCTGAAGAGAAGTGATTATTAACATTTATTTTTATTTCAGATCTACATAGACAGGATTCACTTGGAATACAGTAGAATACTGAATTAAAAATAAGCTATTATTCACATATAAATGCCAGGATACCGATAACATTGTAATGCATTTTAAACTAATAATTAGCAGTATTAAATTACCTAAATAAAATAAAATGTTAATAATATAACATATTTGGTATCAGAATAATCAGAAAAAAATAACCTAATATTAACCATCTGTAATTGGGGTTATATATGATTAATGCAGAGAGTGTGATCTGATTAAATAACTATTTTATAAAAAAAAAAATTAACTTGCTTAAAAATGTCAGAAATGCTGTATTGTATTGCTATGTTGTACTGTATGCTGCCACCTGGTGTTATGTTGCGAGAACTACAGCCAGAAGGTTCTTTCTGGCTGTTAAAAATGAAATTTCCAAGGGCCAATCCGATTTAGACTTCCCAGATAACCAATGGGAAGGTCAGCTCCCGTAGTGCCACCCACATGATGTCATCAATGATTATATAATGGGAGTGTTGAATGCACAAGAGAGAGTTGTCTGTAACTTGTTGAAAATTAGTGATCTGATTTTGGCTGCGATATACCTGAAAAAAAAAAAGTTCACTTCAGCAAGGAGCTTAAAACTTATCCTTGATTTGTGCAAAAACCTTCTTTCAAATGAGATGACCTAAAGACCGCTACGAATTGGTTCAAAATTGGTGAAGTATATTGTATTTTAAATTGGTAGTTATAAGCCTAGGTATTGTTCAAATCTGTGTCTGAATTGGCTAAGTAACTCATCTATACAAGTTCTGATATTGTCGGTTAATTTTGTATTAGGATAAATTGCAGTTAAATAACAGAATATATATTTTATCCTATTGTTTTATAAACACTGTTTAGAATTGTATTGCTTGGATGTTAAAGGTTTTTAGTCCCATTGTGTTAAATAAATAAAAGGCTGAATTGTGAAGGTATATTTTTCTGGGTTTTGTAAGAAGGATAGCATATCTTAAGAGTTGGTTTTAACGCATATAAACTTTTATTTAATTTCCTTTTACTGCAAATATAGTTCAATATGTTTATGGATATTAACTAAATAAAAGAATTCAGATATTTATATTAATTGTATGGTCTAGTAGGTGCATGGTTGATAAGGGTTTCTATTTCTTTGTATTATGTTTATAACCCTGCCATAAACTTATATATATATTATTTGGATAGCACTGCTAAGATTTTCATAAATATACTGACAGTCTTGTTAGTCTCAAAGTCTGTAGAAAGATGTGAATAATTAGTAGTAAGGTCAAAATGTCCTAAAAAGGAACAGACAACGGACACACACACACAAACTCAAACTTGCACATACACCCAAGGAAACAGAGACAGCCTCAGAAAACACACAAAGACATATACACACATACACACACAGTGACACCCACAGAAAACACACAAAGACATACACACACACACACACAGAGACAACCACATGAAAAACACAGAAAGACATACATACACACACCCTCACTGAGACATCCACAGAAAACACAGACATACATACATACATACATACACACAAAACACCCTCACAGAAACACCCATAGAAAAAGCTCAAAGACATATGCACACACCCTCACAGACATCCACAGAAAATGCACAAAGACATACACACCCACCCTCACAGAGAGACCCACAGATAAAAAATACATACACATAGAGACACAAACCAAAGCACAAAGACAAAAACACATACACCCACAGAAACACTCACAGGAGGAAACATTTATGCACCTTGCATCCCCTAAATCAACAGTGTGTGACATGCATGATAAAAAAATGCAGAAATTAAGAGACAAACAAAAATAATTCTGTGAATTCAAAATTGTACATTAATGAGCTGGGTAGATGGCTAGATGAAGAAAAGTACCTTTAAAAGGTTGACATATGTTTGTTTGTTTTCCCATTTTCCCCAACCAAGAGCACCACTTCAAATATAGTGTACAAATTTTCCCATCTGTACTTATGGATTTTGAAAATGCTGTACTCTATATGGTCTTGGTGGGACCATAAGCTGTGGTACTCATACCATTAGATCTGGTTAAATGCAGGATTTAGGCTTGTTGGTATGCATTTCAAAACAAAGTCAGCTGTAGTGTAAACTGAACAGTTTTAAGTTAACCTGTCTCATTTCATGCACTGAGCAATCTTAGTCTGAGAGTATAAAATTTTATGCAGATGTAAAAATCTTAGATAAAATGCCTCCTTGCATCTGGAAAGTCCTTGCATAAAGGGGCAGTAAACTGGAATGATATATATATATATATATATAATGCATATCTGCCAAAGGGCATCTACCATTTGTGTATTGAGGAGGAAACATTTCTGCATGGTTTTAAATATAGAATTTCTACAGCATTGTCAAATAATCACAAATACACTGCTGCTAAAATAAAATGTTTTTATGGACCCCTGGCCCCACCATACAACTACTACCACACTGAAGTTACAATCAAAAATTGCACAAAGAAATAAAAAACATTTGCTAAGTAAGTCCTACCTCCTCTTCAAATGAAAGTGATCTGCCGTCTGACTCAGGCACACACTGTACAAAGTGCCAAGTCTGTCTCACACTGAGCATAGTGGTTTAGTGCACACTAAGAAATCCTCTCAAATGCTAATACGTTACTACTTGTAATAACATTTCCCATGATCAATTAGCACTCTGCTGTAGTACCCACTGGTGGCTGACAAAATTAAAAAAAAAAAATTTTTTTTTTTTTTTTTTTTTTAGTTCTTGCCTCATGGGGCCCCCCTGGCTCATTGGGCCCCTGACAGGAGTCACCCCTGTCACCCCCTGATGGCGGCCCTGGATAACACTGTGCTTGTGCACATGAAGTTATCTGTGAGCAGGCACTGATTGGCTAGACTGCAAGTCTGTCAAAAGAACTGAAAAAAGGGGCAGTTTGCAGAGGCTTAGAAACAAGATAATCACAGAGGTTAAAAGTATATTATTATAACTGTGTTGGTTATGCAAAACTGGGGAATGGGTAATAAAGGGATTATCTATCTTTTAAAACAATAAAAATTCTGGTGTAGACTGTCCCTTTAAAGAAACATTACACACGGTAGAGTTGGATAATCAACAGATGCATAATAAAAAGACAATTCAAAGGCAGTTAGTTTGCATTTCAAATAAGTAGTCTTAATTTCTAAGTTAATTAAATTTTCCTTCTCATTGCATCATGTGACAACCATCAGCCAATCAGAAAATGCATATACGTATATACTGTGACTCTTGCACATGCTCAGTAGGAACTGGTACAGCAGAAAGTGTGCATTTAAAAAGATTGTTTACATTTAGATAATGTAAGAGAAATGGAAAGTCGTTTAAAAATGTGTGCTCTATCTGAATCATGAGAGTTTAATTTAGTGTCCCTTTAAAGGAACATTGATATTTTTTTATTGCATACTTTATTACATACATCCTCGGTCGCAAAGGGGTTAAACTGTTGTCATTTAGACATAATGTAATTATAAATAACTTTATATTGTCAAATTTGCTTCATTCTCCTGGTATCCTTTGTTAAAGAATAAACCTAGGAATGCTCATGTAAGCTTAGGAGTGTGCATGGGTCTTAAGCAGTTTATGGCTGCAGTGTTTATGCTACAATGTTAGTAGCAATTTGATAGTGTTGCAAATGCTTCTGCCAAAGATACATGCATACGTCTGAGCTCCAATGAGCCTACCTAGTTTTTCCCTTCAACAAATGATAAAAAGTGAAGAAAGCATATTTCCTAATGGTAGTAAAATCAGAAAGTTGTTTAAAATTTTATGTTATATATGAATCAAAAAGGTTTAATTCTGACTTTAATGCCCTTTTCATTTCTGCTTCACTGTCCCTTTAAAACACATTAAAGGGCCACGATACCAACATTTTTAAACACTTGAAAGTGATGACACATAGCTGTAAAAAGCTGACTAAAAAATATCACCTGAACATCTCTATGTAAAAAAGAAAGATTTTTACATCAAAATGTCCTAAGTATTCAAACCCAATTGCGAAGGACTTTAAGCAGCAAATCAGTATGTCTGTCCCAGGACAGTCAAGGGAGTGAGCCTCATGCACACTCATATTATTTCACTATTCAGTTTAAGGAAGTTTACTATGGCCTAGATTTGGAGTTCGGCGGTAGCCGTCAAAACCAGCGTTAGAGGCTCCTAACGCTGGTTTTGGCCGCCCGCTGGTATTTGGAGTCAGTGATTAAAGGGTCTAACGCTCACTTTTCAGCCGCGACTTTTCCATACCGCAGATCCCCTTACGTCAATTGCGTATCCTATCTTTTCAATGGGATCTTTCTAACGCTGGTATTTAGAGTCGTTTCTGAAGTGAGCGTTAGAGCTCTAATGACAAAACTCCAGCCGCCTGAAAATAGCAGGAGTTAAGAGCTTTCTGGCTAACGCCGGTTCATAAAGCTCTTAACTACTGTACCCTAAAGTACACTAACACCCATAAACTACCTATGTACCCCTAAACCGAGGTCCCCCCACATCGCCGCCACTCGATTAAAATTTTTAACCCCTAATCTGCCGACCGCCACCTATGTTATACTTATGTACCCCTAATCTGCTGCCCCTAACCCCGCCGACCCCTGTATTACATTTATTAACCCCTAACCTGCCCCCCACAACGTCGCCGCCAGCTACTTAAAATAATTAACCCCTAATCTTCCGACCGCAAAGCGCCGCCACCTACGTTATCCCTATGTACCCCTAATCTGCTACCCCTAACACCGCCGACCCCTATATTATATTTATTAACCCCTAATCTGCCCCCCTCAACGTCGCCGACACCTGCCTACACTTATTAACCCCTAATCTGCCGAGCGGACCTGAGCGCTACTATAATAAAGTTATTAACCCCTAACCCGCCTCACTAACCCTATAATAAATAATATTAACCCCCTAATCTGCCCTCCCTAACATCGCCGACACCTACCTTCAATTATTAACCCCTAATCTGCCGAGCGGAGCTCACCGCTATTCTAATAAATGTATTAACCCCTAAAGCTAAGTCTAACCCTAACACTAACACCCCCCTAACTTAAATATAATTTACATCTAACGAAATAAATTAACTCTTATTAAATAAATGATTCCTATTTAAAGCTAAATACTTACCTGTAAAATAAATCCTAATATAGCTACAATATAAATTATAATTATATTATAGCTATTTTAGGATTATTATTTATTTTACAGGCAACTTTGTAATTATTTTAACCAGGTACAATAGCTATTAAATAGTTAAGAACTATTTAATAGTTACCTAGTTAAAATAATAACAAATTTACCTGTAAAATAAATCCTAACCTAAGATATAATTAAACCTAACACTACCCTATCAATAAATTAATTAAATAAACTACCTACAATTACCTACAATTAACCTAACACTACACTATCAATAAATTAATTAAACACAATTCCTACAAATAAATACAATTAAATAAACTAGCTAAAGTACAAAAAATAAAAAAGAACTAAGTTACAAAAAATAAAAAAATATTTACAAACATAAGAAAAATATTACAACAATTTTAAACTAATTACACCTACTCTAAGCCCCCTAATAAAATAACAAAGCCCCCCAAAATAAAAAATTCCCTACCCTATTCTAAATTAAAAAAGTTACAAGCTCTTTTACCTTACCAGCCCTGAACAGGGCCCTTTGCGGGGCATGCCCCAAGAATTTCAGCTCTTTTGCCTGTAAAAGAATAAATACAATACCCCCCCCAACATTACAACCCACCACCCACATACCCCTAATCTAACCCAAACCCCCCTTAAATAAACCTAACACTAAGCCCCTGAAGATCTTCCTACCTTGTCTTCACCATCCAGGTATCACCGATCCGTCCTGGCTCCAACATCTTCATCCAACCCAAGCGGGGGTTGGCGATCCATCATCCGGTGCTGAAGAGGTCCAGAAGAGGCTCCAAAGTCTTCCTCCTATCCGGCAAGAAGAGGACATCCGGACCGGCAAACATCTTCTCCAAGCGGCATCTTCGATCTTCTTCCATCCGGTGCGGAACGGGTCCATCTTGAAGCAGGCGACGCGGATCCATCCTCTTCTTCCGTTGTCTCCCGACTAATGACGGTTCCTTTAAGGGACGTCATCCAAGATGGCGTCCCTCGAATTCCGATTGGCTGATAGGATTCTATCAGCCAATCGGAATTAAGGTAGGAATTTTCTGATTGGCTGATGGAATCAGCCAATCAGAATCAAGTTCAATCCGATTGGCTGATCCAATCAGCCAATCAGATTGAGCTCGCATTCTATTGGCTGTTCCGATCAGCCAATAGAATGCAAGCTCAATCTGATTGGCTGATTGGATCAGCCAATCGGATTGAACTTGATTCTGATTGGCTGATTCCATCAGCCAATCAGAAAATTCCTACCTTAATTCCGATTGGCTGATAGGATTCTATCAGCCAATCGGAATTCGAGGGACGCCATCTTGGATGACGTACCTTAAAGGAACCGTCATTAGTCGGGAGACAACGGAAGAAGAGGATGGATCCGCGTCGCCTGCTTCAAGATGGACCCGCTCCGCACCGGATGGAAGAAGATCGAAGATGCCGCTTGGAGAAGATGTTTGCCGGTCCGGATGTCCTCTTCTTGCCGGATAGGAGGAAGACTTTGGAGCCTCTTCTGGACCTCTTCAGCACCGGATGATGGATCGCCAACCCCCGCTTGGGTTGGATGAAGATGTTGGAGCCAGGACGGATCGGTGATACCTGGATGGTGAAGACAAGGTAGGAAGATCTTCAGGGGCTTAGTGTTAGGTTTATTTAAGGGGGGTTTGGGTTAGATTAGGGGTATGTGGGTGGTGGGTTGTAATGTTGGGGGGGGTATTGTATTTATTCTTTTACAGGCAAAAGAGCTGAAATTCTTGGGGCATGCCCCGCAAAGGGCCCTGTTCAGGGCTGGTAAGGTAAAAGAGCTTGTAACTTTTTTAATTTAGAATAGGGTAGGGAATTTTTTATTTTGGGGGGCTTTGTTATTTTATTAGGGGGCTTAGAGTAGGTGTAATTAGTTTAAAATTGTTGTAATATTTTTCTTATGTTTGTAAATATTTTTTTATTTTTTGTAACTTAGTTCTTTTTTATTTTTTGTACTTTAGCTAGTTTATTTAATTGTATTTATTTGTAGGAATTGTGTTTAATTAATTTATTGATAGTGTAGTGTTAGGTTAATTGTAGGTAATTGTAGGTAGTTTATTTAATTAATTTATTGATAGGGTAGTGTTAGGTTTAATTATATCTTAGGTTAGGATTTATTTTACAGGTAAATTTGTTATTATTTTAACTAGGTAACTATTAAATAGTTCTTAACTATTTAATAGCTATTGTACCTGGTTAAAATAATTACAAAGTTGCCTGTAAAATAAATAATAATCCTAAAATAGCTATAATATAATTATAATTTATATTGTAGCTATATTAGGATTTATTTTACAGGTAAGTATTTAGCTTTAAATAGGAATCATTTATTTAATAAGAGTTAATTTATTTCGTTAGATGTAAATTATATTTAAGTTAGGGGGGTGTTAGTGTTAGGGTTAGACTTAGCTTTAGGGGTTAATACATTTATTAGAATAGCGGTGAGCTCCGCTCGGCAGATTAGGGGTTAATAATTGAAGGTAGGTGTCGGCGATGTTAGGGAGGGCAGATTAGGGGTTAATACTATTTATGATAGGGTTAGTGAGGCGGGTTAGGGGTTAATAACTTTATTATAGTAGCGCTCAGGTCCGCTCGGCAGATTAGGGGTTAATAAGTGTAGGCAGGTGTCGGCGACGTTGAGGGGGGCAGATTAGGGGTTAATAAATATAATATAGGGGTCGGCGATGTTAGGGCAGCAGATTAGGGGTACATAGGGATAACGTAGGTTGTGGCGGTTTACGGAGCGGCAGATTAGGGGTTAAAAAATATATGCAGGGGTCAGCGATAGCGGGGGCGGCAGATTAGGGGTTAATAAGTGTAAGGTTAGGGGTGTTTAGACTCGGGGTACATGTTAGAGTGTTAGGTGCAGACGTAGGAAGTGTTTCCCCATAGGAAACAATGGGGCTGCGTTAGGAGCTGAACGCTGCTTTTTTGCAGGTGTTAGGTTTTTTTTCAGCTCAAACAGCCCCATTGTTTCCTATGGGAGAATCGTGCACGAGCACGTTTTTGAGGCTAGCCGCGTCCGTAAGCAACTCTGGTATCGAGAGTTGCATTTGCGGTACAAATGCTCTACGCTCCTTTTTTGGAGCCTAACGCAGCATTTGTTTGAACTCTCGATACCAGAGTTAAATTTATGGTGCGGCCAGAAAAAAGCCCGCGGAGCGTTAACAGCCCTTTTACCGCCAAACTCCAAATCTAGGCCTAAGAGAGTTAAGTGAAATCTCATGAGATCACAGTAATCATATACTTTAAATTATAACAGAAGATTAATACAATAATTCATATTTTGTGCATTTTCTGTGTAATTTTCATTAAGTTTTTGGGGCAGAGCTATGAAAGCCATCAGTGGGCATGGTCAATTTTCTGTTAAAGGGACATGATACTCATATGCTAAATCACTTGAAAGTGATGCAGTATAAATGTAAAAAGATGACAAGAAAATATCACCTGAGCAACTCTATTTAAAAAAGGAAGATATTTTACCTCACCAGAGTAAGTGCTGTGTAAAAAGTTATACTCAGTTGCTGTCCAGCTACAGGTAAAAAAAAAAAAAAAGGAAGAAATAAACAGCAGTCAATCAGCATCAACAGTGCTGAGGTCGTGAACTCTTCCACTGTGATCTCATGAGATTAATCTTAATTCTCATGGGATTTCGTAGTTAAAGGGAGACTGAATCCAATATCTTTCTTTCGTGATTCAGATAGAGCATGCAATTTTAAGCAACTTTCTAATTTACTTCTATTATCATTTTTTCTTCATTCTTTTGCTTTCTTTATTTGAAAAAGAAGGCATCTAAGCTAAGGAGCCAGCCAATGTTTGGTTCAGTACCATGGACAGCACTTGTTTATTGGTGGGTGAATTTATCAACCAATCAGCAAGAACAAACCAGGTTGTTCACCAAAAATGGGCTGGCTTCTAAACTTACATTCTTGCTTTTCAAATAAAGATACCAAGAGAATGAAGAAAATGTGATAATAGGAGTAAATTAGAAAGTTGCTTAAAATTGCATGCTCTATCTGAATCACAA
The DNA here is from genome assembly GCF_027579735.1 of Bombina bombina. Taxonomy (NCBI): domain Eukaryota; kingdom Metazoa; phylum Chordata; class Amphibia; order Anura; family Bombinatoridae; genus Bombina; species Bombina bombina. The sequence goes on from NC_069506.1 coordinate 45,823,180, forward strand.
AAGAAAAAAAAATGGGTTCAGTGTTCCTTTAACTTCCTTAAACTGAATAGGAAACTAACATGAGTGTGCATGAGGCTCACTCCCTTGCAGGTCCCGGGACAGACATATTGATTTGCTGCTTAAAGTCCTTCACAATGGGGTGTGAATACTTAGGACATGTTCCGGTAATATTTTCTAGTCAGCTTTTTACAGCTATGCTGCATCACTTTCAAGTGTTTCAACATTTGGGTATTATGGACCTCTAAACTGCTTACTCAATTGCTCTACTGCAAAGTTTCCATAGATTTTTTTGTCCAGCAAATATAATTACAATTCATTTTGTATAGGAAGTTGCATGTTAAGAATGTGCTGTCATGTTTAAAGGCCGTTATAGTAAAAAAATGATATGCTCTAGTTCATTAGACGATAGTAGACATACTGCTCGGGACGCACACCCTTTGTGGGGGTTAAACATGATGGGGCTGATTTATCATTGTCTGGCGGACATGATCGCTGAATGCCGACAGCATACGCTGTCAGCATTTAACATTACACAAGCAGTTCTGGTCAGAACATGATCAGGCGGATTGATGTCCGAAGCCTCAGAGGAGGCTTATGAGTTAAGGAGCAGACCGCTTGACTGCTTGGTAAATCAGCCCCATAGCATTAGCTAGTCTTAAAATTACAAATTAAAGCATAGAATATTTTGACTATAAATTGGTTTATTTGCATATGTACAACTACATATAGCAGAGTTTTGCAAGGTTTCATCTACCAGTTTACTAAAAAAACATTGCAGCTTCCCACCATCAAAGAAATTGTAAAAAAAACAAACAAAAAAAAACATAATATATTATTTCTAACTCGTATGGAAGATACTTGCTTTCTAGATACAGAGAGAGGAAGCTTATGAAATATACATGCTGCAGGGCAGCTTGGCAGCAGAGTTTGTCACTAACCACTTATCTTGCAGTAATATTTTGTTTCAAGCTTTCTCCCTTTATAGTGAAAATATAGACCCTGAACTATGGATAAGTTCAACAATTCAACTATGGAGTTCAACAATTTCTTATGGAATAGTAATAGTCCCTCATTAATTTAAGAAAAATGTGATACTGACGTGGAAATGGTGCTTTTTTATAAGCATTATTTTTTTTAAAGATAAATGATATCTGAAAAACCATGTGAATTAATTAGACATATAAAAGGTCTTCCATATGGTGCATTTATTTGTGGCAGTGACATATTATGAAGCCAACTTGTGTACAATGTATTAAATCTGAGTCAGAGCTATTGCAAATCTACATCATGGTTTTGGCACGATAAAATATCATCTTAAGATGTCATTTCAAACGTGAAAGACTGAAACAGAACAAACACAAATGACTAAGTTTACAGTGTGCTGATTTTTAAATACCAGGATGGTTTTTAATTACAAGTTCCATCATTCATGACATTCCACTGACATCACTTAAAAAGACAGGAAACTTAGCAAACATAAACTGTTCAAGGACCAGTCAACACATTAGATTTGCATAATCAACAAATGCAAGATAACAAGACAATGCAATAGCACTTACTCTGAACTTCAAATGAGTAGTAGATTTTTTAATAACAAATTTCAAAGTTATGTATATTTCCACTCCCCTTATACCATGTGATAGCAATCAGCCAATCACGAACGCATATACGTATAGCCTGTGAATTCTTGCACATGCTCAGTAGGATCTGGTGACTCAAAAAATTGTAAATATAAAAGAATGTGCACATTTTTTTTAATGGAAGTAAATTGGAAAGTTGTTTAAAATGACATGCTGTATCTGAATCATGAAAATTTAATTTAACCTGAGTGTCCCTTTAATTGCAGGACTGTCTTTACTGTGTATTTAAAGGGACATAAGCCTCAAATATTTATTTCATTATTCTGATAAAGCATGCAGTTTTAAACAACTTTCCAATTTACCTCTATCAATAGATTTTCTCTGTTATCTTGATACCTTTTGTTTGAAAAGCAGGCAGGGAAGCTCAGGGGCGGGCACATTTCTGCAGAGCTATGTGGCAGCAGTTTTGTAAGAATGTTATATATTAGCAAGAGCACTAGATGGCAGTACTATTTCCTGTCATGTAGCGCTTCAGAAATATGCACACTACCTATATAGATATCTCTTCAACAAAGAATAACATGAAAACAAAGCAGATGCATGCCCGGTCTGAAACAATAAAGAAACATTTAAGGCTTAATTTCCCTTTAAGAATGGATGTGCAGCTTTAATTTGCTAAGTGTGAAAAAACTGAATGTAATAATAAATGGATTTAGAAATTACCCTATCTTAAAGCGACTCTAAATAATACATTTTGTAAACTAAGTTTTGTTCAATATTCTGCAAAGTTCCTAAACCTGTTATGCGATTTGCAGCATTTTCTTTCAAACAATCTAGGAAGGTTATAGAATTAGCTTTTTGGTTTCTCTAGAGAGTGTGGGGCAAGCAGAATATGTCCACAAAAGCAATGTGTTTAATATTCATTTTCAAGAGATAGAGGGCCAAATAACGTCAACATTTGTGTGCAAGTGCGCTCGTCTGGCTCACCACTGGTTTTATGAGTTTAAAGTAAATGCGATCAATTGAGTGCAATCACGATTTACGCTATAAATGATTTACCACGACTTCAGAGCTCTGGTTAACTGTTTTATGAAATTAAAAAGTTGCACAAAATATATAAAAAATAAGTATAGTTACTCATAATAACACCATCTAATACACATTTATAAATAAAATATTGCACACACAAGTTATAAAAGCTCAAAGATATGAGATCTCAAGTGTTAGAAGAAAAAAAGGCAGGCAAAGGGCTTTAACATAGAGATATATACATATACATGTCTAAAGATGTATATGTATATAAATACAAATTCATTAAAATTATGGTGGGGATAAAAATCTGAGATTAAAATCCTCCATGTCTCAAAAGTAAATCAATACATAATTTTGCATAGAAAATTTGCACATCTAGGCAAGTTCCCCGCTTGCGTTTCCCAAGTAAAACTCCACAGACATTGTTACCAATGCACAAGAGGATTCTGGGTAAGATATGCAAATTAATATGCAAAATCTGAGTTTTTTTGAAGCAATCTATGCAAAAATTAGTATTGTATATAAATATATATGTATGCATATGTATTTATATTTGAATATATGTATTTACAGACATATATGCACATATAAAGACAAATATATATTTATATTTATTTATTTATTAAGTGCATTGGAGCCCTTTGTAGTTAAATAGATGGATTTTTTTTATGGAATATTCATAGTTAATAAAGGTTTTAACTATTCATTTACTATAAATATTTTACATCCCAATGTTCTGCACATAGCAAAATATGTTCTAAGTATACCTATATACAATGCCTTGCAAAAGTATTCACCCCCCTTGGCATTTTTCGTGTTTTGTTGCCTCACAACCTGGAATTAACATGGATTGTTTGAGGATTTGCATCATTTAATTTACAGAACATGCCCACAACTTTGAAGATGTTTTTTGTATTATTATTATTGTGAGGCAAACAACAAATAGGACAAAGTAACAGAAAAAGTAAATGTGCATAACTATTCACCCCTCTAAAGTCAATACTTTGTAGAGCCACCTTTTGTGGCAATCACACCTCCAAGTTGCTTTGGATAAGTCTCTATGAGCTTGCCACATCTTACCACTGGGATTTTTGCCCATTCCTCCTTGCAAAACTGCTCCAGCTTCTTCAAGTTGGATGGTTTGCGCTTGTGAACAGCAATCTTTAAGTCTGACCACAGATTTTCTATTGGATTGAGGTCTGGGCTTTGACTAGGCCTTTCCAACACATTTACATGTTTCCCCTTAAACCACTCAAGTGTTGCTTTAGCAGTGTGTTTGGGGTCATTGTCCTGCTGGAAGGTGAACCTCTGTCCTAGTCTCAAATCAAACACAGAGTCGTACAGGTTTTGCTCAAGAATATCCCTGTATTTAGCATCATCCATCTTTCCCTCAAATCTGATCAGTTTCCCAGTCCCGGTTGCTGAAAAACAACCCCACAGCATGATGCTGCCACCACCATGTTTCACTGTGGGGATGGTGTTCTTTGAGTGATTTGATGTGTTGGGTTTCCGCCAGACATAGAGTTTTCTTTGATGGCCGAAAAGTTAAATTTTAGTCTCATCAGACCAGAGCACTTTCCTCTATACATTTTGGGAGTCTCCCACATGCCTTTTCGCAAACTCAAAGCGTAGTAATGGCTTTCTACTGGCCACTCTGCCATAAAGCCCAACTCTATGGAGCGTACAGCTTATTGTTGTCCTATGTACAGATACTCCAGTCTCTGCTGTGGAACTCTGCAGCTCCTCCAGGGTTACCCTAGGTCTCTGTGCTGCCTCTCTGATTAATGCCCTCCTTGACCGGTCTGTGAGTTTTGGTGGGCGGCCGTCTCTTGGCAGGTTTGCTGTTGTGCCATGTTCTTTCCATTTGGTTATGATAGATTTGATTGTGCTCCTGGGGATCATGAAAGATTTGGATATTTTTTTATAACGTAACCCTGACTTTTACTTCTCAACAACATTGTCCCTTACTTGTTTGGATAGTTCCTTGGTCTTCATGGCAGTGTTTGGTTAGTGGTACCTCTTGCTTAGGTGTTGCAGCCTCTGGGGCCTTTCAATAAAGATGTGTATATGTAATGACAGATCACGTGACACTTAGATTGCACACAGGTGGATATCATTTCACTAATTATGTGACTTCTGAAGGTAATTGGTTGCACCAGAGCTTTTTATGGGCTCCATAACAAAGGGGGTGAATACATACGCACATGCCAATTTTCTGTTTTCTATTTCTAAAAAATTGTTTTATGTATATATTTTTCTCATTTCACTTCACCAACTTAGACTATTGTGTTCTGATCCATCACATAAAATTCAGATTAATAAAACATTGACCTTAAGGCTGTAATGTAACAAAATAGGTAAAAAGTCAAGGGGGGGGAATACTTTTGCAAGGCATTGTATAGGTATATATTTATACCTATATATATATATATATATATATATATATATATATATATATATATATATATATATATATATATATATATATATATATATATTCAAGTATATATATATATATATATATATTGGTATAGATATATATTGTACCAAAATACCATCAGATATATGTAGAAATATGCATTTATGAATAAATAGTAGACATGTGCATGGCGAAAAAATTCGGTTCAGTTCGGTTCGGATCGATTCAGATTTTTTTTAAATTTCGGTTTGGATCGATTTGAATTCGGAAAAATTTGAATCAATTTGGTTCGGATTTGTTTCGGATTTATTCGGATTCAAATAAATTCGGCTGGATTCGGTTCGGTTCGGTTTGGAAATTCGGAATTTTGGTAAGTGTTAGGTGGGATGTGCTGTGTATTAGACTAGTATTATGTACTGTATATTAGGTGTAACCCATAGAGTGATATAACCTAATATACTGTACAATACTAGTGTAATCCATGGCCATCCGAATCTACCGAATAAATCCGAACTAATTCGTTAGATTTTAATTTGGAAATTCGAATCAATCCGAATCCCAAATTTTATGAATTCGGACGAATTTCCGAATCGATCCGAACCGAATCGCACATGTCTAATAAATAGAACATTCTGCTATGTGAAGAATATTGGAATGTGAAGTATTCAGATTTTCATGTCGGGTGAGCGCACATGAGAATATGCAATCGGGTTTGCGCAAGAGTGGGGTGTTGGTATTTCCCCCACATTTTTGTCTCTATTGACTTCTATGGGGGAATTGTCGAGTTAGCGTGCAGACAAAAACAGTTTACTTTCAACTCATAATACGAGCGCAAACATCTTACTTCTAGCTCAATTTATGCTTGAGCGGGAGCTTAGCGCGCTACTCGTAAGATACAGTAAAGTCAAATTTAAACGTTCAGGATTTAGATAAGAGCATACAATTTTAAACAAATTTCCAATTTGTTTCTATTATCAAATTTGCTTCATTCTCTTGGTATCCTGTGTTGAAGAAGATGTGAGTACTAGTAGCTAGCAGAACATATTGGGTGAACCAATGATAAGGGCCTATGTGTGCAGCCACCAATTACAAGCTAGCTCACAGGGATAGATATGTTCTTGAACAAAGGATAGAACAAACAAAATTATGTAAAATAGATAATTTGTTTCAAATTGTGTGCTCTATCTGATTCATGCCAGAAAACTATGGTAGACTAACAAGCTTACATCATTTGCAACAATATATAACATTGTTCCAGAAAAACTGTTGCCATGCCTAAGTTTGATCTAATGGAAATTAACTAAGTCTTAATAAAAGATATGAAGAGAAATAAATTTAAAACATTTTGTTTTTTTATGTTTGGTTTATTTGAATCACAAAAAAAATCCTTTTGAAACAGTTTATTCTCGAATACTCATAAAAAAGTGAAACTGTTTACCTCAGATATCAACTATAACGACATTTGTATACTGTAGCTTGTTAATTGAGGTTTTTGTTTTGGAATTTCACATATTTTTATTTGTGTCATTGTTCTCCTTGTTTTACACTTACAAAGGAACTCCTAATTGATGAGCTTAAGCTCTGTATTACTAAAAGCTTCTCTCATTTTCTCTCAAAAGAATTTGGAAACTTTTTCTTTTTCTATAACCTCAAGTGCCTGTTTTCTGTGTACAAAATAATTGAAACATGTTTGTGTTTAAATAATTAAAAGGCACAGTAAATCCAAAATTAAACATTTATGATTTAGATAGAGCAACAATTTTAAACAACTTTTCTCTTTGTATCCTTTTTTGAAGAGTAATCCTTGGTGAGCTCAGGAGCGTGCTCGAGTACTTAGCCATCTGGCAGCAGTGATTGCAACAACGTTTATAGCAATGTTATACATAGTTGCAAACTTTGCTGCTATAGTGTCTGTAGCATTCTGGGGCAGCTGTGTATTTAACCATGTATACAATTGATATGAACATTGTTGCAAGCACTGCTGCCAAATAGCTAAAAAATACATGAACACCTAGAATTAGTCCTAAACAAAGAATACAAGAGATCTAAGCATAATTGATAATGGAAAGTTGTTTAAAGTCTATGCTCTATCTAATTCAATAAATGTACTTCTGTCGGGTTTGCGCACATAAGTCCGACAGGAGTAAACACATTTTTCATGTGCGCTAACCCGACATAAGTTATATTAAGATGTGTTATTTATTAAATATAAAATATTGAAAAATATTAATAATTAATGTAATTAATTATTATAGGATGTACTAAAATATTTTTTTTAAAAAGCAATAGAATATATACTGTATGTATATTTTACAGTATCTATAATAATTATTAATATTTTGTCAATATTTTATATTTAATATTTACATAACGCACCTTAAGATAAATACTTTTTATTTTTAAATATATATTTATATATAGAATGTTAAATTATTAATAACTCCTGTCAGGTTAGCGTGCAAGCGATAAGTGTTAAGTTTCTTTCTTTTGCTCCATTAAAATATATTGGAAGAAGACGTTAGCACAGTCGCTGTATCTGAATCGCTGAAGTTAGCATGCAAAAGTTTTCCTTCTAACTTGTAATGCACGTGCTAACACGAGCGCACAAAATCTTCGCTTCTGGCGGTGTTAGCACTCAAGCAAAAGGGCTAAATTGCACACTACTTGTAAGCTGGCACTTATTTTGTATACAGATTTTTTTAGAACAGAGTTTATAGGGACACTAAACCATTTTTTTTCTTTCATGATTCAGAAACAGCAGCAATTTTAAGCAACTTTCTAATTTACTCCAACTTTCAAATTTTCTTCATTCTCTTGGTCTCATTATATGAAAAGGCAGAAATGTAAGCTTACGAGCCGGCCCATCTTTGGTTTAGCACCTGGGTACAGTTTGCTGATTGGTGGATAAATTTACCCACCAATCAGTAAGTGCTATCCTGAGTTCTGAACCAAAAATGGCCAGCTCCTAAGCTTACATTCCTGCTTAAAATTAAATGCTCTGTCGGAATCATGAAAGAAAAAAAAATTGGGCTCAGTATCCCTTTAATTGCTGAAATATACTATGCAAAAATCTTTAACCCTTTGAGTGATAATGACGGCGCTGAGCCATCACAGAGTTTCCCACTCTGGTGCTTATGACGGCTCAGAGCCGTCGCTAGCACTCTTCCACATTAAGGGAGAACTGGGGGCTCCCACCCGCTTCTAACCCTGCGATCGTGCTTGTAGAGTGACAGGCATCGCCGGGGCATCACGTGATGACGTCACCGCGCAGCTTTATTAACAATTTGTCAATACAAAGTATAGGGGCATGCTGTTTAGAAGCCTGCATCTCAGGCATTTAAGCAGCTACAGACCCCCAAGACCCACCATTGGAAAGGTAAGTCTTGGGGATCTGGGGAAAAAAAGTTGATTTTTTTTTTCACAAAATAAAAAAATAAATGAAATCAGGTGGGAAAGTGCTTAGCACTCAAAGGGTTAATATTTTTAATAGCACCTGTAACTAAAGTGTTCTATTTGATGTTTTAGCAATCATAATCTAAATAAAGCAATGCAACATACACATTGTTTTCTGCAGACTTAATTACTGGATCAGAAAAAATAACAATAGGTAAATAAACCTAAGATTTTTTTTCACAGATAATAGGCAGCTGACAATAATAAAACTACTATATTATTATAGCTATCAATGCCTAAATAGACCTCTCCATGTCCTATTTTGTGACAGTGACTAATTACAAGGACTAGAATAAGCAATCAATATAAAAAGGAGCGTTATATTAGTAGTACCATAGTCATACATATTAAATACTGTCATTTTCCTTAAAAAATTCCCAAACATTAAAGTGCTCTGAATAGGTTTGTGCTAAGACAACATCATCTAAAAATAACTGTCATGCTACAAGATCCTTTACAGGATTCTGACAAGGCAGATTTAAATTAAAGGGATAGTAAAGTCCTAATTAAACTTGATTCATGATTCAGAGAGGGCATGTCATTTTAAACAACGTTTTGATAGTTTTTCACAGCTAGAGGGCGTTAGTTCATGTGTTTCATATAGATAACATTGTGCACATGCACGTGAAGTTATTTAAGAGTCAGCACTAATTGCCTGAAATGCAAGTCGGTCAAAAGATCTGAGATAAGGCAGTCAGCAGAAGTTTAGATACAAGGTAATTACAGAGGTAAAAGGTATATTTCTATAACAGTGCTCGTTATGCAAAAACTAGGGAATAGTAAATAAAGGGAGTATCTATCTTTTTAAACAATAACAACTTTGGTGTTTACTATCCCTTTAAAGGGAAAGTCTAGTCAAAATTAAATTTCATGAATCAGATAGGGCATGCAATTTTAAACAACTTTCCAATTTACTTTTATCACCAAATATTTCTAATTTAGATTAATTGTATACAATTTAACAGAAATGTATTAATAGCCAATTTATTTCATTTTAGGCACTTTAATATTGTTAAATTAATCAATAGGTTTTTGATAAGTTTTTTACTGCTTTGTAATGATATTGGGTGTAAATCTGACCTCGCAAATGAGGTATCAGATAGCGCTTATATTTGTATATTTAAAAACGCCTGCGCTTTTATATAACTTTTTGTACTACATACTACATTTTAACTGCTCTTGAGAAAGATGGTATAACCGTTGAAATGCGTTAAAGGGATAGTAACCCCACATTTTTTTCTTTCATGATTCAGATAGAGCATGCAATTTTAAGCAACTTTTTAATTTACTCCTATTATCAATTTTTCTTTGTTCTCATGTTATCTTGATTTGAAAAAGCAGTAATAAAAGGTTAGAAGCCGGCCCATTTTAGTTCAGCACCTTGGTAGAGCTTGCTGATTGGTTTGCTACATTTAGGCACAAATCAGCAAGTGCTACCCAGGTGCTGAACAAAAAATGGTCCGGCTCTAAAGCTTACAGAACTGCTTTTTCAAATCAAGATAGCATGAGAACAAAGAAAAATTGATAATAGGAGTACATTAGAAAGGTGCTTAAAATCTTATGCTCTATCTCAGTGATTTTTAACCTTTTTTTTGCCGTGGCACACTTTTTTACATTAAAAAATCCTGTGGCACACCACCATCCCAAAATTTAAAAAAAATCACACATTGTAGCCTAATACAGCATATATATATACACATACACACAAACACACACATACTGTATGTATTGTGCTGTTATGCCATGCCTCCTACAAACTACCCCTGCACTGGGAGTAAAAAACAAGCAAAATTAAAAAATATGTCACACTGTTGTCAGTCTGCCGTGGCACACCTGAGGATCTCTCACGGCACACTAGTGTGCCACGGCACACTGGTTGAAAAACACTGCCTATCTGAATCATGAAAGAAAAAAAATTGGGTTTAGTATATCTTTAAGCTTAAAGGGACAGTCTACACCAGAATTTTATTGTTTTAAAAGATAGATAATCCCTTTATTACCCATTCCCCAGTTTTGCATAACCAACACAGTTATAATAATACACTTTTAACCTCTGTGATTATCTTGTATCTAAGCTTCTGCAAACTGCCCCTTTATTTTAGTTCTTTTGACAGACTTGCAGTCTAGCCAATCAGTGCCTGCTCACAGATAACTTCACGTGCACGAGCACAGTGTTATCTATATAAAATATGTGAACTAACACCCACTACTGGTGAAAAACTAAATGCATTCTGAAAAGAGGTGGCCTTCAAGGTCTAAGAAATTAGCATATGAACCTCCTAGGTTAAGCTTTCAACTAAGAATACCAACAGAACAAAGCAAAATTGGTGATAAAAGTAAATTGGAAAATTGTTTAAAATTACATGCTCTATCTGAATTTATGAAAGTTTATTTTGGCCTTGACTGTCCCTTTAATAAAGCTACTTTTTTTCACCTAAAAGAGCTTGTATCTATTTTCCTGACCATTTGTGGAGCCGTTTTATCTAATACTACTCTGTGAGTATTCTACACTTAATTACAAGGTGTTAGGAAACACTAAGCCAATGGGATATTTTTCAACAGACACAGGAACAGTTCTTGAAGTAATTATGGAGGACACAAAGTGAAACTTCTTGGAATCCCCTACGAATCAGCGCCTCCTGCTACAACCTACATCGATTTAACAGCTTTTGGTAGAGACTGTTGGAAGGCAGCAGTTCTAAGCAGAGGAGAGTGCTTATCCATATTGTATATGTCTTCTTTTTGTTCACTTTTATTATCAAATTTGCTTCATTCTCATGTTATTCTTTGCTGAAGAGATATCTAAATAGGTAGCGTGCACATGCCTGAAGCTGTAAATGGCAGGAAACAGTGCTGCCTATCTAGTGCTCTTGCGAATGTATAACACTGTTGCAAAACTGCTGCCATATAGTTCTACAGACATGTGCACACTCCTAAACTTACCTTTCTGCTTTTCAACAAATGATAACAAGAAAACAAAGAACATTTGATAATTGAAGTACATTGGAAAGTTGTTAAAAATTCTATATTCTGAATCGAGAAAGAAAATTTTCCGGGTTTATGTCCCTTTAATGCAAAACCTACATGTTAGAGCATATAATTATTGCATCACTGACCCTGTTTATGTCTCCTACAAAGTTAAAGTACCCACTCACAAGAAGAACGACTGGGAATCTAGCTTAGGAGCTGCAAATGAACCTCAGCTATGTGTTAACCCCTTTGTGGAGGTTAAATATTTAGACTCAGTAAGGCAAACATTACATGCTCTAATTCATTAAAATGTCCCAGTTATACATTACCTTGTTGTCACTTTAAGTGTCACTTTGCTTCAGTTAGTGTTCACCCAGCTGTGATTTAAACACCTTGTAGACAACACATATGGGGAACTTGCTAATAAAAAGCATTGCTTTTATGTAAGGTGAATGTGTGTAGGATTCTAAATCTACCTACCTCCTCTTTTTATGTAGTTCATTCAGACACTTGAGAGGAAAAAGCACATTCTGACCTGTTAGGCTAAATCAGAATGCTTTCTTGAGTGATCAATTTACGCTTGCACAGGCAGGATGTTGTTGTGAATAAGTAGGAGCACATTTTATACTTAAATATCTGTTATTGTCTATAGGACATATTAGAACATGGACTATCCAGGGCAGAATCATAGCACTACAAAACAATAGCAGCAATTGCAGGAAAATATTTATTTATGTAAACAATGTATTTTTAATGTGTCAAATTTTCTTATAAAAACATTAAAGGGTTATGAAACCCAATTTTTTTTCTCTCTTTTTTTTCTCTTGGTATCAGCAGGAAATGTAAGGTTAGGAGCCGGCCCAAACATTTACTGCATTATTATTACTCTTTGAATTATTATTTCAGTTATCATTAGGTCTATCGGTGAATCTCTAAGTAAGGCGGTATAAAAATCTATTTCAATAGTGGCTAAACATTCATCCACCCCAATTGGAGAATTTTTCTAGTTTGCACATTTGGTTACATATGTTTTCTCAGAACAGGTCTTGAAAGAGTTAAAAGATGCATTGTCTTTTACAGATGGAAACATTGCTAGTCTGCATTGTAAATGTTATCTTTGGTATGAATTATTAAAATGGTGATGTTCCTAATGGTCTCAATATTTTAATGTATCGAACATCTCAACAATTTAGACTTTCTGAGACATCCTAAGATTAATATGTGGTTTTGCTCAGAATGGTTAAGGTGTTTACCTCCCTGAGACAAGTATTCTGGCATTTACATTAGCAAAATGAAATATCTTTACAAGACTACAGCAAACATCTCACTTGCTACAAATTGTCCAGTACATGATGCTACGCTCATGGAAGATGCTGTGAG
>NC_069506.1:45838513-45881013 GCF_027579735.1 Bombina bombina
AGGATAATAGACAAATGTCATAAAAATACAGGCTCAAAAATGATCACAGAACTATTTCAGCACCAATTAGCACAGAACTAAATCAGCACCATTATGGAACAAAACTGCAAGTTGTGCGCTTTATAACTTGGAAACTGCTTCTATTAAAAGAGACACTAAACACTAAATACATTTTATTATTATTATTCTTTATTTATTTATTAAGCGCCAACAGATTCCGCAGCGCTGTCCATGGGTACAAAGATGAAATGCACCTTCCTCTAATTATGGGTGCCGTTATTGTGGAACCTAGGTAACACTGCAGGCATCTGAGGTAGAGTTGCTGTTGTAGTGACAGATTTCAACATGGTGGCACCCATAACTAGAGGGAGGCAGGAAATTATCACAATAGTATGTTTATAAAATGTATTAGTTTTTAGTGTCCCTTTAAAGACCAACAGATATAGATCCATAAGGGTAACTACAGGAGTGTAAGAGGTCTCCAACTGACACCGGGCCCTTAAGGGGCAATATGGCCCTGCAACCAGTTTAGGTTTTGCTACAGGGGGGCCTGGGCTCCACCTGCGTCATGCCTAGCACCTCTGTGCCCCCACCCATTAAACAGGACTCAATGTGTAAGGAAAGTAAATACATTTGTCTTTAAAAATATGGTGACAGGGTTTCCAAGATGGCCGTCACATTCTTTCTGTACAGAAAACATCTGCAACCATATTTGTACAGGACGGTTGCACAAGTGCTTATCTTCTTGTCTGGACTGACCAAGTGGGAAGGACAACTCGCAATCAGAGAGACGCATCTCATATTGCTCCTGTGTGGCTGCAAGCTTAAATTCGGTTGAAAGCGTACTGTTAAAATGGGGTCTTGTTTCAGCCTTTGTCCTGTTGCCCAGTAAGGTTTAGTTATGCAGCTGCAAAGAAGCCTAACCTGGTGTACATAGCACCCTCAAACAATTAAAAATAAATTTGATCTGATGAGGCATCTATCACCTGATTCTCTTGACAATACAATTTAATGTGTAGTGCAATGAGCTCACAAAACAAAGAGTGCTCAATCCACAAATACAATTGCAATTAACGCTTAACTTCTTACTTCTAAGAGCAAGTCTAAAACAATAGTTTAGTAGCAGTCGTTTTAACCTCTCCGCAGCAATTTAGGTGGAAAATTGCAATCATCCTGATCGGATTATATTGGGATGATTGACAGCCCCCTCTTGCGCAGGTTGGCCACAAGCCAGCAGGGGGCGGCATTGCACAATTAGCGGATTGTGCAATGTAAAATGTGGCCAGCATGCTAAACCTGCTCGTCGCGAGGCTTGGCAGGTGAGGCTCATGACAGTAAACCTCATCCGCTCGCCGAATGACAAATGGAGCCCAATGAGAACAAAGTACATTTGATAATAGAAATAAATTGAAAAAGTCTTAAAATTGCATGCTGTATCTGAACCAAGATATTCAGTAGTTTCATGTAATTTTACAAAAATAAATACATATTCCAAGAAAGCCTACAGTTATAATTGTCAAGATATAATAATATAATATTATCTACCAATCAACATATACACAGCATAGTGTAGATAGCTTAAAGGGACATAATCTCCAATTTTTTTCTGTTATCAAATTTTCTTCATTTTCTTGCTATCCTTTGTTGAAAATCAGGAAGGTAAGTTCAGGAGTGTGCACGTGTCTGCAGTACTATATAGCAGCTAGAACACTAGATTGCAGCACTATTTTCCGTCATGTAGTGCTCCACACGTGTGCACACTACCGATCTAGATATCTCTTCAACAAAGAATAACGAGAACAAAGCAGAATATGTTTATAGAAGTAAATTGCAAATTTGTTTTTTGAATTGTATTCTCTATCTGAATCATGAAAGAAATAATTCTGGGTTTAATGTCCCTTTAATTTCCTAATAAAAATGGAAAGCAATCTAAAATAATATTTTCAACAATGAAAGTTTCACAATGTAACATCAAAGCACAAGCAAGTCCCTTTGAAATGAATAATATAGACTTTAATCAGGTTTTATTATGTATGCATGAGGGAAGGTTCCATCTCTTCGGTCAGGAAGTGTGAATGAGAGAGAGTGTTTCTTGAGCCTTAGAATATGTTATTAGCCATTACAATGTCACCTACAATTCTGACGTTGCTCTACAATTTAAGGTTCATACATTAAAAATATCCTTTTATCATTTGTTTTTCATGAATAAACTTACTTGAACCGAAGCCTAATTATGTAACAAAATGTTGGTTACAAAAGGAACAAAAAAACATGTGAAATAGGTCTTCGTTATGGTATCGTTTGGGAATTCTAATTATTTCACAATATAATAAGATATTTTACAATATTTAATGGGACATTCCACCTTAAAATTCACAGTTTCATAAAAGTATTTTATTTTAAAACAATTGCCTTTTATTCACCTTATGTTTAAAGAGACATACAACCAAGCATTGAATTCCTCATTAATTAGATTAATAAATTAATTCATTCAGTTGCCTAAAACAACAATGCACACTATATTGATTATTTATTGTGCTGGCTTTTGCTATAAAATACCTTGTTTTGCTGCTAAAATTGTGCTTGACCCACATTCCCTAGAGAGGCCAAAATAAATCAAATGATGTCACGAAATGCGACACTCAAGTCAAAATTAAACTTTCATGATTCAGATAGAGCAGATGATTTAAATTATTTTCCAATTTACTTCCATGAACAAAATGTGCACAATCTTTTTATATTTACACTTTTTGAGTCACCAGCTCCTACTGAGCATGTGCAAGAATTCACAGAATATATGTATATGTTTGATTGGCTGATGGTCGTTACCTGATATAGGGGAAGAGGAAATTTGTCAGAAAAAAAATCTACTGCTCATTTGAAGTCCAGACTAAGAGGCCTATTTATCATATGTCTGTCGGACCTGATCCTACAGTGCAGATCAGGTTCGACAGACATCGCTGAATGCGGAGAGCAATACACTCTCCGTATTCAGCATTGCACCAGCAGCTCACAAGAGCTGCTAGTGCAACGCCGCTCCTTGCAGACTCGCGGCCAATCAGCCGCCAGCAGGGAGGTGTCAATCAACCCAGTCGTACTCGATCGGGTTGAATTCCGGCGATTCCTGTCCGCCTCATCAGAGCAGGCGGATAGGGTTATGGAGCAGCGGTCTTTGTGACCGCTGCTTCATAACTGCTGTTTCTGGCGAGTCTTCAGACTCGCCAGAAACACGGGCCATCAAGCTCCATTTGGAGCTTGATAGATAGGCCCCCAAGGGGTAGATTTATCAAGCACTGGATGCTGCAATCTACCTCCGTAGTTTCCAGATCGCTGGAAACAGGAGTTAAAGGACCAGTCAACACAGCAGATTTGCATAATCAACAAATGCAAGGTAACACGACAATGCAATAGCACTTAGTCTGAACTTCAAATGAGTAGTAGATTTTGTTTCCTACAATTTTAAAAGTTATGTCTTTTTCCACTCCCCCTGTACCATGTGACAGCCATCAGCCAATCACAAATGCATACACGTACCATGTGACAGCCATCAGCCAATCACAAATGCATACACACTTATTCTTGCACATGCTCAGTAGGAGCTGGTGACTCAAAAAGTTTAAATATAAAAATACTGTGCACATTTTCTTAATAGAAGTAAATTGGAAAGTTGTTTAAAATGGCATGCTCTATCTGGATAATGAAAGTTTAATTTTGATTGAGTGTCCCTTTAAGAAGCAGCGGTCATAAGAGCGCTGCTCCTTAACTCCTCCGCCACCCCTGAGGCGGCGGACAGCAATCACCCCGATCAGATATGAGCTGGATGATTGACACCACCTGCTAGCGGCCGATTGGCCGTGAATCTACAGGGAGCATTGCACAAGCGATGCTGACGGCCTTTATCGATGTGTGGTGGACATAATCCGCTGCCCGCACAATGATAATTTGGCCCCTTAGTGCTATTGCATTGTCTTTTTATCATGCTTTGGTTGATTGTGCAAATCTACTGTGTTTGCTGGTCCTTTAACGGGACATGAAACCCACATTTTTTCTTTCATGATTTGGAGCATACAATTTTAAACAACTTTCCAAGTTGCTTCATTTTCTTGCTATACTTTGCTGAAAGAGCAGCAATCCACTGCTGGGAGGTAGCTGAACACAACAAGAGGCATATCTGTGCAGCCACCAATCAGCAGCTAACACCTAGTAATGCATTGCGGCTCCTGAGTCTACATAGGTATGCTTTTCAACAAAGGATAAAAAGAGTGCAAAGCAGATTCGATTATAGAAGTAAATTGGAAATTTGTTAAAAATCGCATGATCTATATGCATCGCTGTGCAGTATGTGAAGCTGCATAAAGCATACTTAAATACAGAATGTAAGTCCTGTGTGGGGGAAAAAAAGCAATAAAAGCAAGGTATTTTACAGCAAAAACTAACAAAATAAATAATCAATTATGCAAAGGGATAAACATATAATTAAAGTCTGCACCAGAGCACCAATGCACTAGCTGAACATTTATAGTGAGACAATTACAAGATACATGTGTATATAGCCACCAATAAGCAGCTAGCTCCCAGTAGGGTATTGCTGCCTCTGAACCTACCAAAGAATGCTTTTCAACAAAGTATATCAAAAGAAAAGCACATTTGATAAGAGAAGTAAGCTGAAAGAGAAGTGTAAATATTTTTGTTAAACAAAATAACACTTGGCTTGCTGCAATTGTTTTTCAGTAGCCAAACTCCACAAACCATTTGCCATATTTGGAAAAGCCAGTCCTAACTTGTTACTGGAACAGACAAGGCTAGCCACAATCATTATGTTAGTAAAACCTGCATTCTTTGTTATCTGATGAGGTCAGTAAGGTGCAGAAGTATGAATTGTAAATTTCCAGTTCTGATAATTAGTAAACACATAATTGAGTTAAATTACATTAATTAAATTACATTAATTAGTAAACACATAATTGAGTTAAATTACATTAAAAGTGGGTCAAAATAGTCAACAATTATATAGTAGATTGTGATTATTAGCACCAGAACAGTGTTACTATAATTATATTTATTATATATAGCGAGATCCACAATACATTAACTATGTAGCCTTGAGATCTATTTATATATGAGAATGTGAAATTTGTGTTCACTCTCTTTATTCTGCTATATAAATGTTTTATATAGTGGCTGCGTTTGCAATGTAGTGCCCTTAGGGTTGTCAGGTGCAAACTACTTAAAGGGACAGTCAACACCAGAATTTTTGTTTTTTAAAAAAGATAGATAATCCCTTTATTACCCATTTCCCAGTTTTGCATAACCAACAGTTATATTAATATACTTTTTACCTCTGTGATTACCTTGTATCTAAGCCTCTGTAGACTGCCTCCTTAGCTCACTTCTATTGACAGACTTGTATTTTAGCCAATCAGTACTGACTCTTAAATAACTCCACGTGTGTGAGCTCAACGTTATCTATATGACACACATGAACTAACACCCTCTAGTAGTGAAAAACTGTCAAAATGCATTCAGATTAGAGGCGGCCTTCAAGGTCTAAGAAATTAGCATATGTGCCTACCTAGGTTTAGCTTTCCACTAAGAATACCAAGAGAATAAAGCAAAATTGGTAATAAAAGTAAATTGGAAAGTTGTTTAAAATTAGATGCCCTATATGAATCATGAAAGTTTAATTTGGACTTGACTGTCTCTTTAACTAGACAGTCCAATATTTTCACAAGCTTTCCAGTAAAATCTATACAGAAATACTGGACTTTTAAAAGGACAGTACTGTATATTGTAAAATTGTTTTTCCCTTAATGTGTTTCCAATTACTTGTTATAACAGCTACAAAGTATAAGCTGTATGAGAAATTGCTTCTTTGGGTGTATCTTTGTATAGGAAATAGCTGATTTGTTCTTTGAAACCACAACCCATTCAAATGAGCTTGCAGGGAAATCAGATGTCCTTATTGTATCACTTTCTGTTAACATACATGCTTCTTTATATTATCTCTGTCTGGGTTTGCCAGGCTCACAGTCTTTCGGTCTGTCAATATTTTCTAAAAAAGTTGCCAGAACCTTGTGCTGACAAGTGGCGATGTGTATCCTATAGAATATAATGGGATCTCAACTTCAGAAGCCACTTAGCTGGGATGTAGGTAGCGGGGGTGGGCTGTCTTTGAAGCTTGTTTACACATTAAAAATAGACTTGCGTTTGCAAAAATAAGAAATGTTTTCTGTCTAGTAACACTTCAGTTGATGCATACTGTATGTATATTCAGTCTCACTGTACATTCAATAGATTTATTACACTGGGAAATATCGCCACTGAAAAGAAGGTGAGACTGATATCGCTTAAAATGGATAGTTAATAAGGAGGACAGTGCTTTAAATATTAGAAACCCACTGCAATACTTCCCCATTAAAATACAAGTTACTCCCATGGAACGCGCAGTAAACTTCCACAGAACACCTAGATATTTATCATATCTGCGATCGACTTTATTAATAAAGACAAAAAAAATCACGTTTTCATATTTTACAAAATAGCGATTGTGATGTTGCGTTATTTTTATTTAAAAATATTGAGAATGTGATTGCGCAATCGTGTTTTACTTATATCACGATCGCAGTGTAACAAATGTGTTCTATAGTAATATATATTTATATCTATATCTATAGATACATATAGAACAAGTTTGCTACAGTGCGATTGCAATATTATAAGTAAAATACGATCGCGTAATCACGTTTTCAATATTATGAAATATGAAAAACCCAACATTACAATCGTAATGTAATAAACTATAACAATAAGGGGAAAAAAAGAATAAAAGCGCATTGCAAATGTGTTTGCTTTTACTATGCATAATTAAACATTTATGGATAATTAAAGGAATGGTAAAGTCAACATTAAACTTTAATGATTCAGATAGATTTTTAAAAATAAAACTTTACTATTTAGTTTGATTATCACATTTGCTTTGTTCACTTGGTATCCTTTATTGAAGAGTAAACTCAGGAGCATGCATGTGTAATTATAATTATATGACCCTCTGGCAGCGATATACATTGTTGCAAACACTGACAGCATATAATGCTAAAAATACTTTCCTGCTCCTGAGCCTATCTAGGTTTAGTCTTCAATGAAGGATGACAAGAGAACAAAGCATATTTGGCAATAGAAGTAACTTAGAAAGTTGTTTTTTGTATTGCAAGCCCATCTCATCCATGAAACTTTAAAGGGACGGCAAATCCAAAAAATAATGTTTATGAATTAAAGAGATCATATCATTTTAAACAACTTCACAATCTAATACTATTATCTAATTTGCTTTATTCTCTTGGTATCCTTTGTTGAAAAGCATACATTGGTAGACCCAGGAGCTAGCTACTGATTGGTTTCTGCACATATATACCTATCATCATTGGCTAAATGATGTGTACAACTAGCTGCCAGTAGTGCATTGCTGATCCTTCAGTAAAGGATACCAAGATAATGAAGCAAATAAATAATAGAAATAAAAACCTCTTAAAGGGAAAGTCTACACCAAAATTTTTCTTATTTAAAAAGATAGATAATCCCTTTATTACCCATTCCCTATTTTTGCATAACCAACACAGTTATATTAATATACTTTTTACCTCTGTGATTACCTTGTATCTAAACCTTTGCAGACAGCCTCCTTATCTAAGTGCCTTTGACAGACATGCAGTGTAGTCAATCAATGAAGACTCATAAATAACTTCACGGGAGTGAGCACAATGTTATCTATAGGACACATGTGAACTAGCACAGTCTAACTGTGAAAAACTTTCAAAATGCTCTGAGCTAGGAGGCGGTTTTCAACTGTTTAGAAATCAGTTTGAGCCTAGCTAGGTTTAGCTTTTCAAAAATACCACCAAGGGAACAAAGCAAATTTGATGATAAAAGTAAATTGGAAAGTTGTTTAAAATTGCATGCCCTATCTGATTCATGAAAGTTTAGTTTTGACTTTACTGTCCCTTTAAGGACATGTGACGGAATTTTTCCGTCATAAAACAATTGAGCAAACTGAAAGCTGTGTCCTTAAAGGGTTAAAATAGTATGCTGTATCTGAATTAATGCCTCTTTCATTTTAATTTTACTATCCCTTTTAAAGTTTGAATAAAACTACAAAGCTCACCAACATTTCTATCACATCACTAACAATCTTGCTCATTATAGGAAATCATTTTACATATATGCTTTACAGGGGGAGTCCAACCCTACATAGTCCAAGGTTTGCAATTATTCCAATTTAAACACAGGTAGCCAATTAAAAATGTACAGCCCATAAAATCAAAGCTGTTTTGGCACTTGGTGGCGTAAGTTAAACAGTTCTGTGTAATAAAGTTATAATGATACAGCATTGCAGGGGTTCAATTATCATCTCATTAATCATTACCACTCTGATGTCTGCAAATGTGTAACAAAACAGATTAAATATGGAAAATGATTAATTAAGAACTTCTACAAATATAAAGATAAGAGGAGAATCATATGGCAGTGCACATATACAGAAAGCTATTAAGTATAATCACATGTTCACATTGGAAACTGGCTGTGAGCCTTATAATTAGAATAGCTACTGCTAACATACAGTATTTCAAACGCAGTCACATACAGCAACAAAAGATCTGATTGGTCAGACCGTGGAGATACACAAACACCTTAAAAATTACGCACATTTGAATAAATATTATGTTCTATTCATTTGCTAACGTGCACACCACTTAGAATTAGTTGATTGCCACATGGTTTAAACAGACAACCTAAAACAAAAATTAGTTTGTCCCTATAACCTGTAATGGAAGTTAATTCTATAAAACAACATTGAACCATCCTTTCTGAGGAAAAGTGCTCACAAAAAATAGTATTATTTAACCTACTGGTCTTGATCTGGAGATCCATTTATTGTTCTAGTATTTTTCTTCTCTAAACTATACATATTTACAATTTTAGTAGCCTAATTTTAATTAAATATATCCCCCTAGAGACATGGGGGCAAAACTACAGGGGGTGCAGAGGTTGCAATTGAGACTGGAGGGCCCATCTTCAAAAAAAAAAAAAAGACCTGCCACTGCCTGCACTGATATCATGTGAGTGAGATGCTTCACTAGTGTCTCTGACTACAGGGGTTAGTGTTTCTGTTTTACCCATTGGTGTTTATGTGTGTGTGTGTGTATGTTTGTGTATGTATGTTTGTGTATGTTTGTGTATGTGTGTATGTGACTGTGTGTGTATTTATGCATGTATGTGTGTGTATGTATGTGACTGTGTGTGTATTTATGCATGTATGTGTGTGTGTGTGTGTATGTGACTGTGTGTGTATTTATGCATGTATGTGTGTGTGTGTATGTGACTGTGTGTGTATTTATGCATGTATGTGTGTGTGTATGTGACTGTGTATTTATGCATGTATGTGTGTGTGTATGTGACTGTGTATTTATGCATGAATGTGTGTGTGTATGTGACTGTGTATTTATGCATGTATGTGTGTGTGTATGTGAATGTGTGTGTATTTATGCATGTATGTGTGTGTGTGTGTGTGTGTGTGTATGTATATATATATATGTGACTGTGTGTGTATTTATGCATGTATGTGTGTATGTATATATGTGACTGTGTGTGTATGTATGCATGTATGTGTGTATATGTTTGTGAAACCAGCAAATTACAGACCTTGTTTCTACAGCATGGGGGGGGGGTGGGGGGTAAACAGTGTCACTATACAGTACCACTATATACAGTACGGGGGGGCTGGACCATGTCACAGACTACTGTGGTCACTTTATAAAGTACTGGGGCGGGTAGGGTCAGGCCAGCCATCTCATCTGCAGATTACAGACTGTGTCACTAACTCACTATATACAGTACTGGTGGGTTAAACAGTTTCACTATATACAGTAATAGGGGGTCAGACCATCTCACAGACTGTGGGCACAGGGTATCTCCTTTTGCAGACATGTAATCTGATTCACATTTTTTTCTGTATTAAATGTAAAAAAAAAAAAGATATGTATCAAATTCACTTTTTTTGGGGGGGGTGGGGGGGCCCTTCATAGATTCTTGCACCTGGGCCCTGTGGTTTCTTGTTACGCCTCTGCATGGGGGCTGAATTATCAAGCTCTGAATGGAGCGTGATGCCCCTGTTTCAGCACGAGCCTTCAGGCTCGCCGGAAACAGCAGTTATGAAGCAACGGCCTTAAGACCACAGCTCCATAACTGGTCCGCCGCCTCTGAGGCTGCGGTCTGCAATCTGCCCAATCCTACACAATCTGGCTGATTGACACCCCCGCTAGCAGCCGATAGGTCACGATACTGCAGGGGGCGGCATTGCACAAGCAGTTCTGGTGAACTGTTTGTGCAATGTTAAATGCCAACAGCGTATGCTGTTGGCATTCAGCGATGTCTGTCAGACATGATACGCTAAAGCATATCATGTCAGACAGACATTGATAAATTGGCCCCATGGTCTCCAGAACTACGTACAATATTCAAGATGAAACCTAATTAGTAACCTGTAAATTGGGATAACATATTCCTGCCGCAGATATCTCTACCTATATAACCAAGCTGCAGATACCTCTACCTATTTAACCAAGCTACAGCTACCTCTACCTATTTAACCAAGCTGCAGATACCTCTACCTATTTAACCAAGCTACAGCTACCTCTACCTATTTAACCAAGCTGCAGATACCTCTACCTATAGTATTTAACCAAGCTGCAGATACCTCTACCTATAGTATTTAACCAAGCTGCAGATACATTTACCTATATAACCAAGCTGCAGATACATTTACCTATATAACCAAGCTGCAGATACCTCTACCTATTTAACCAAGCTACAGCTACCTCTACCTATTTAACCAAACTGCAGATACCTCTGCCTATATAACCAAGCTGCAGATACATTTACTTATATAACCAAGCTGCAGATACCTCTGCCTATATAACTAAGCTGCAGATACATTTACCTATATAACCAAGCTGCAGATACATTTACCTATATAACCAAGCAACAGATACCTCTACCTATATAACCAAGCTGCAGATACCTCTACCTATATAACCAAGCTGCAGATACATTTACTTATATAACCAAGCTGCAGATACCTCTGCCTATATAACCAAGCTGCAGATACATTTACCTATATAACCAAGCTGCAGATACCTCTACATATATAACCAAGCGGCAGATACCTCTACCTATATAACCAAGCTGCAGATACCTCTACCTATATAACCAAGCTGCAGATACATCTACCTATATAACCAAGCTGCATATACCTCTACCTATATAACCAAGCTGCAGATACATTTACTTATATAACCAAGCTGCAGATACCTCTGCCTATATAACCAAGCTGCAGATACATTTACCTATATAACCAAGCTGCAGATACATTTACCTATATAACCAAGCTGCAGATACCTCTACATATATAACCAAGCGGCAGATACCTCTACCTATATAACCAAGCTGCAGATACCTCTACCTATATAACCAAGCTGCAGATACCTCTACCTATATAACCAAGCTGCAGATACCTCTACCTATATAACCAAGCTGCAGATACCTCTGCCTATATAACCAAGCTGCAGATACATCTGCCTATATACCAAGCTTCAGATACCGCTGCCTATATAACCAAGCTGCAGATACCTCTGCCTATATAACCAAGCTACAGCTACCTCTACCTATTTAACCAAGCTGCAGATACCTCTACCTATAGTATTTAACTAAGCTGCAGATACCTCTACCTATATAACCAAGCTGCAGATACATTTACCTATATAAACAAGCTGCAGATACCTCTGCCTATATAACCAAGCTGCAGATACCTCTGCCTATATAACCAAGCTGCAGATACCTCTGCCTATATAACCAAGCTGCAGATACCTCTGCCTATATAACGAAGCTGCAGATACAGCTGCCTATATAACCAAGCTGCAGATACATCTACCTATATAACCAAGTTGCAGATACCTCTACATATATAACTAAGCTGCAGATACCTCTGCCTATATAACCAAGCTGCAGATACATTTACCTATATAACCAAGCTGCAGATACCTCTGCCTATATAACCAAGCTGCAGATACCTCTGCCTATAGTATTTAACCAAGCTGCAGATACCTCTACCTATATAACCAAGCTGCAGATACCTCTACCTATAGTATTTAACCAAGATGCAAATATCTCTACCTATATAACCAAGCTGCAGATACATTTACCTATATAACCAAGCTGCAGATACCTCTGCCTATATAACCAAGCTGCAGATACCTCTGCCTATATAACCAAGCTGCAGATACATCTGCCTATATAACCAAGCTACAGATACCGCTGCCTATATAATCAAGCTGCAGATACCTCTGCCTATATAACCAAGCTACAGCTACCTCTACCTATTTAACCAAGCTGCAGATACTTCTACCTATAGTATTTAACCAAGCTGCAGATACCTCTACCTATATAACCAAGCTGCAGATACCTCTACCTATAGTATTTAACTAAGCTGCAGATACCTCTACCTATATAACCAAGCTGCAGATACATTTACCTATATAAACAAGCTGCAGATACCTCTGCCTATATAACCAAGCTGCAGATACCTCTGCCTATATAACCAAGCTGCAGATACCTCTGCCTATATAACCAAGCTGCAGATACCTCTGCCTATATAACCAAGCTGCAGATACCGCTGCCTATATAACCAAGCTGCAGATACATCTACCTATATAACCAAGTTGCAGATACCTCTACATATATAACTAAGCTGCAGATACCTCTGCCTATATAACCAAGCTGCAGATACATTTACCTATATAACCAAGCTGCAGATACCTCTGCCTATATAACCAAGCTGCAGATACCTCTGCCTATAGTATTTAACCAAGCTGCAGATACCTCTACCTATATAACCAAGCTGCAGATACCTCTACCTATAGTATTTAACCAAGATGCAAATATCTCTACCTATATAACCAAGCTGCAGATACATTTACCTATATAACCAAGCTGCAGATACCTCTGCCTATATAACCAAGCTGCAGATACCTCTGCCTATATAACCAAGCTGCAGATACATCTGCCTATATAACCAAGCTACAGATACCGCTGCCTATATAATCAAGCTGCAGATACCTCTGCCTATATAACCAAGCTACAGCTACCTCTACCTATTTAACCAAGCTGCAGATACTTCTACCTATAGTATTTAACCAAGCTGCAGATACCTCTACCTATATAACCAAGCTGCAGATACATTTACCTATATAACCAAGCTGCAGATACCTCTACCTATATAACCAAGCTGCAGATATCTCTGCCTATATAACCAAGCTGCAGATACCTCTGCCTATATAACCAAGTTGCAGATACCTCTACCTATATAACCAAGCTGCAGATACCTCTGCCTATATAACCAAGCTGCAGATACCTCTGCCTATATAACCAAGCTGCAGATACCGCTGCCTATATAACCAAGCTGCAGATACCGCTGCCTATATAACCAAGCTGCAGATACATCTACCTATATAACCAAGCTGCAGATACCTCTACCTATATAACCAAGCTGCAGATACCTCTACATATATAACCAAGCTGCAGATACCTCTGCCTATATAACCAAGCTGCAGATACATTTACCTATATAACCAAGCTGCAGATACCTCTGCCTATATAACCAAGCTGCAGATACCTCTGCCTATATAACCAAGCTGCAGATACATTTACCTATATAACCAAGTTGCAGATACCTCTACATATATAACCAAGCTGCAGATACCTCTACCTATATAACCAAGCTGCAGATACATTTACTTATATAACCAAGCTGCAGATACCTCTGCCTATATAACCAAGCTGCAGATACATTTACCTATATAACCAAGCTGCAGATACCTCTACATATATAACCAAGCTGCAGATACCTCTGCCTATATAACCAAGCTGCAGATACCTCTACCTATATAACCAAGCTGCAGATACATCTACCTATATAACCAAGCTGCATATACCTCTACCTATATAACCAAGCTGCAGATACATTTACTTATATAACCAAGCTGCAGATACCTCTGCCTATATAACCAAGCTGCAGATACATTTACCTATATAACCAAGCTGCAGATACATTTACCTATATAAACAAGCTGCAGATACCTCTGCCTATATAACCAAGCTGCAGATACCTCTGCCTATATAACCAAGCTGCAGATACCTCTGCCTATATAACCAAGCTGCAGATACCTCTGCCTATATAACCAAGCTGCAGATACCGCTGCCTATATAACCAAGCTGCAGATACATCTACCTATATAACCAAGTTGCAGATACCTCTACATATATAACTAAGCTGCAGATACTTCTGCCTATATAACCAAGCTGCAGATACATTTACCTATATAACCAAGCTGCAGATACCTCTGCCTATATAACCAAGCTGCAGATACCTCTGCCTATAGTATTTAACCAAGCTGCAGATACCTCTACCTATATAACCAAGCTGCAGATACCTCTACCTATAGTATTTAACCAAGATGCAAATATCTCTACCTATATAACCAAGCTGCAGATACATTTACCTATATAACCAAGCTGCAGATACCTCTGCCTATATAACCAAGCTGCAGATACCTCTGCCTATATAACCAAGCTGCAGATACATCTGCCTATATAACCAAGCTACAGATACCGCTGCCTATATAATCAAGCTGCAGATACCTCTGCCTATATAACCAAGCTACAGCTACCTCTACCTATTTAACCAAGCTGCAGATACTTCTACCTATAGTATTTAACCAAGCTGCAGATACCTCTACCTATATAACCAAGCTGCAGATACATTTACCTATATAACCAAGCTGCAGATACCTCTACCTATATAACCAAGCTGCAGATATCTCTGCCTATATAACCAAGCTGCAGATACCTCTGCCTATATAACCAAGTTGCAGATACCTCTACCTATATAACCAAGCTGCAGATACCTCTGCCTATATAACCAAGCTGCAGATACCTCTGCCTATATAACCAAGCTGCAGATACCGCTGCCTATATAACCAGGCTGCAGATACCGCTGCCTATATAACCAAGCTGCAGATACATCTACCTATATAACCAAGCTGCAGATACCTCTACCTATATAACCAAGCTGCAGATACCTCTACATATATAACCAAGCTGCAGATACCTCTGCCTATATAACCAAGCTTCAGATAAATTTACCTATATAACCAAGCTGCAGATACCTCTGCCTATATAACCAAGCTGCAGATACATTTACCTATATAACCAAGTTGCAGATACCTCTACATATATAACCAAGCTGCAGATACCTCTACCTATATAACCAAGCTGCAGATACCTCTACCTATATAACCAAGCTGCAGATTCCTCGGCCTATATAACCAAGCTGCAGATACCTCTGCCTATATAACCAAGCTGCAGATACATCTGCCTATATAACCAAGCTACAGCTACCTCTACCTATTTAACCAAGCTGCAGATACCTCTACCTATTTAACCAAGCTGCAGATACCTCTACCTATAGTATTTAACCAAGCTGCAGATACCTCTACCTATATAACCAAGCTGCAGATACATTTACCTATATAACCAAGCTGCAGATACCTCTGCCTATATAACCAAGCTACAGATACCTCTGCCTATATAACCAAGCTGCAGATACATCTGCCTATATAACCAAGCTGTAGATGCCTCTGCCTATATAACCAAGCTGCAGATACCTCTGTCTATATAACCACGCTGCAGATACGTCTGCCTATATAACTAAGCTGCAGATACATCTGCCTATATAACCAAGCTGTAGATGCCTTTGCCTATATAACCAAGCTGCAGATACCTCTGCCTATATAACCAAGCAGCAGATACCTCTGCCTATATAACCAAGCTGCAGATACCTCTGCCTATATAACCAAGCTGCAGATACCTCTACCTATATAACCAAGCAGCAGATACCTCTGCCTATATAACCAAGCAGCAGATACCTCTGCCTATATAACCAAGCTGCAGATACCTCTACCTATATAACCAAGCTGCAGATACCTCTGCCTATATAACCAAGCTGCAGATACCTCTACCTATATAACCAAGCTGCAGATACCTCTGCCTATATAACCAAGCTGCAGATACCTCTGCCTATATAACCAAGCTGCAGATACCTCTGCCTATATAACCAAGCAGCAGATACCTCTGCCTATATAACCAAGCTGCAGATACCTCTGCCTATATAACCAAGCTGCAGATACCTCTGCCTATATAACCAAGCTGCAGATACCTCTGCCTATATAACCAAGCAGCAGATACCTCTGCCTATATAACCAAGCTGCAGATACCTCTACCTATATAACCAAGCTGCAGATTCATCTACCTATATATCCAAGCTGCAGATACCTCTACCTATATAACCAAGCTGCAGATTCATCTACCTATATAACCAAGCTGCAGATACATCTACCTATATAACCAAGCTACAGATTCATCTACCTATATAACCAAGCTGCAGATACCTCAACCTAAATAACCAAGTTGCAGATATCTTTACCTATATACCAAGTTGCAGATACCTCTGCCTATATAACCAAATTGCAGATACCTCTACCAATTTAACCAAGCATTCTGCTAGCTTATTTGTTGCAATACTACATTGTTTACCAAGATTGAAATCATCTGAAATAATAATTCCTAAGTCCTGTTCCATTTTTTGTAACAGTCAGCAAGTGAGTGTTATTTTAACCTTAGATTTTTCTTTCCTGAATGCTTAATTTTGCCGGAATCTTAAACTTAATTTACCCATCTAGAAATAATAAGCAAACATATAAAGAAGACATTTCATTAGTGAATACATAAAAAAAGAACAAAGTCCATATTTTAGGTAATCTATGTTGGAGCATTTTAACTCTGTAGGGTATATTTACCAAGCAACGGATGCTGTTTATTCTGTGCGAGTCTTCAAGCTCGCCGGAAACATAAGTTAAAGGGACAGTCAACACCAGAATTTTTGTTGTTTTAAAAGATAGATAATCCCTTAATTACCAATTCCCCAGTTTTGCATAACCAACACAGTTATAATTATACACATTTTACCTCTGTAATTACCTTGTATCTAAACCTCTGCAGACTGCCCCCTTATTTCAGTTCTTTTGACAGACTTGCATTTTAGCCAATCAGAGCTGTCTCCATGGTAAATTCACGTGCATGAGCTCAATGTTATCTATATGAAACATGTGAACTAATGCCCTCTAGTGGTGAAAAACTATCAAAATGCATTAAGATTAGAGGCGACCTTCAAGGTCTAAGAAATTAGCAAATGAACCTCCTAGGTTTAGCTTTCAACTAAGAATACCAAGAGAACAAAGCAAAATTGGTGATAAAAGTAAACTGGAAGGTTGTTTAAAATTACATGCCCTATTTGAAACATGAAAGGTTTTTTTGGACTTGACTGTCCCTTTAAGAAGCAGCGGTCTTAAGACCACTGCTCCTTAACTCGTCCACCACCTTTTAGGTGGCGGGCTGCAATCATTTCGATCAGATACGATCGGGATGATTGACACCCCCTGCTAGCGGCCGATTGCCCGCGAATGTGCAGGAGGCAGTATTGCACAAGCATTTCACAAGAAATTCTTGTGCAATGATAAATGCCGACAGCGTATGCTGTCAGCATTTAGTGATGTCGGGCGGACATGATTTGCTACAACCAATCATGTCTGCCCACCATTTGATAAATGGGCCCCTATGTATATGTATATAGGCACCGCACTTATTAACAAGAGGAGGTGTAAATAAGCTACAATGAATTCATGCAAAATAAGTGTGCTATAAAATTGATTCAGATTACCAACATATTTTATCAAATTTTATAGTTATTGTTCACTGTTCATTTAATTCAGCATTTGTCAAAATGGGTATCAAATTCAGCTAGTTTTGTATCCTGTACCATAAAGCTTCCTGGTTCTGAATGCTTCAAGGAGAAAGTGTCTGTCTGTTTTATGATAAAAAAAATAAACAAAAAAAATTGGCAACGCTCGCGTGTAATTACATAAAAAGAACTAAGAATTACACTTAAAAGGTACATTCATATTGAGGTCACAGCTTCAGAGTGTTTTGGTTTTGTTGATATTTTAAGATTTGCTTTTAAGTATTCTTATATTCTGTTGTGAATGTTTTATTTAGATGACATTACATTTCTTAACATTCTGTCATTGCAAACATCATTTAAACGTTTTACCTAATCCCTATACTTCCTAAAATTTCCCAGACTTCTTCTGGTATTGGAATGTCTAGGCTGTGAATGAGGGCGACTTGTGGGTGGAGCTGGGGATATTATGTGGGCGGAGCTGGGATGTTATGTGGGTGGAGCTGCAAATGGGATTGCTGTGGTTAATTTGTTCCCAATTATCCATTTTACCCATTGGAGACTGGAGTGTATTAAATTGTTTACAAATAACTCCTTCACCTTTATTTTATCCTTTGAAATAGCTGATTTTGCCTATTGTATCCCCACCTATATTGAACATTTCTGAATGTAATTTCTGGTTATAAAAAAAGATTTAGATAAAATAATGCTTCCAGTGACAGAGGAACCAATGTTCATTTTCCATTGACTGATAACATAATGAGCTATTCTCTCCCTATAAGATCAGCCCATTGTATTGGGTTGTGGTTTCAGTTAGCAAAAACAGCTATTTCATATACAAAAATATACCCAAATTACCAATTTTGCATACATTTTAAACTCTGCAGCTGGTATAACAAGTAATTAGAAAGGCATTAGGATAAACATATTTTACACTGCCCCTTTAAAGGGACAGTTAACACCAGAATTATTGTTGTTTAAAGGGATACTGAACCCAAATTTTTTCTTTCATGATCCAGATAGAGCATGCAATTTTAAGTTACTTTCTAATTACTCCTATTATCAATTTTTCTTCGTTCTCTTGTTATCTTTATTTGAAAAAGAAGGCATCTAAGCTAAGGAGCCAGCACATTTTTGGCTCAGAACCATGGACAGCACTTGTTTATTGGTGCTGTCCAATCAGCAAGGACAACTCAGGTTGTTCACCAAAAATGGTCCAGCATCTAAACTTACATTCTTGCTTTTCAAAAAAACATACCAAGAGAATTAAGAAAATTTGATAATAGGAGTAAATTAGAAAGTTGCTTATAATTGCATGCTCTATCTGAATCACAAAATAAAAAATTTGGGTTCAGTGTCCCTTTAAAAAGATAGATAATCCCTTTATTACGCATTCCCCAGTTTTGCAAAACCAACACTGTTATATAAATACACTTCTTACCTCTGTGATTACCTTGTATCTAATTCTCTGCAAACTGCCCCCTTTATTTCAGTTCTTTTGTTAGACCTGCATTTTAGCCAATCAGTGCTCACTCCAGGGTAACTTCATGTGCATGAGCTCAATGTTATTTATATGAAATACATGAACTAATGCCCTCTAGTGGTCAAAATGCATTCAGATTAGAGGCAGTCTTTAAAGTCTAAGAAATTAGCATATGAACCTCCTAGGTTTAGCTTTCAACTAAGAATACAAAGAGAACAAAGCAAAATTGGTAATAAAAGTACTTTGTAAAGTTGTTTAAAATGACATTCCCTATTTAAATCATGAAAGTTTTTTTTTTTTAACTTGACTGTCCCTTTAAGTCTTTTGGCATTCAAACCTATATGCTATGTGCAGATTTGGAGCTGCAATGTATTTCAACTCCTGAGTGGTACTTTAATTATGTGTTTAACGTATTTGTGTGAGTTAATACATAATTAGCAAAAGGACGCAAGTTCCTATGAGCTTCTTTATTAAGGGGACATTAAACGGCTCTTTCTTTTGTATAAAAAGTGTGTTTTGTCCCACACTCAGGAGAGCAGCCAAAAAGCAAAAGCTGTGTAACAGATTTTCAGAATGCTGCAAATTACCTAAAACCACCTATTTGATTTGCAGATTTTACTTTTTAGCATAGGACAAGCACAATTTTTACACAAAAGCAAGAGGTATTTAATATATTTTTTTTTCTAATAAAAAAGGGTGTCAAATAATTAAGAATACAATTTGTAAAAATGAATTAATCTTAAAAATATATTTTTGTTTATAAATACTAATTAAATGTCAGGTGAGTGTTATAAGCAATATTCCGACTCTCCTCCACATACATTTACAAAAGCTAGTGCCTTTTACTGTACATACAACAATGTACCAATTAAAGGTAGCTAAAAAAACATAGGGTTGTGACTGCATTATCCACTGGTGCAGAAGCCTTAATCTTTGCACTAATTCTCAGAGCTGCCTGTGCACGGCTGCTTTCATTTAGCTAGCAGCAAAGAAATAATATTTGTGAAATTCACCTATTGCCACTCGTTCTCTAACCTCTCTGCTGATTTTATTGCAAGGAATTGTCTTCCCCCCTGGGCAAACCCGGCTGCTTTGTTTGACTCTGCAGTTCTCTTCGCACCTGCCATCACTTCGCTAATTACCTGTCTGTGTTAGCTGCTGGAAGTGTTCAACTTTTACAGCATCTTCATCAGATACTGCGTTTACATCCTATAAAGGAATAAGGCTACTGCAAAAGGCTATGATAAAGGTGTGAGATTCCATTGACAGAACATATACGAACATCAGCTGGAAAAGATCTGTTATGTGCAAATAAACTAAATGTTCAAACTTCCATAGAAAATGCTGGGAAAAGAAATGCATACAATATATTGTTTAGCTAATATATATGTTTTTTCCTTTATTGTTTATCTAATATATATGTTTTTTCCTTTATTGTTTATCTAATATATATGTTTTTTCCTTAAAAGGTCCAGTACATTACAGTATATTTACATAATCAACAAATGCATGCTAAAAAGACAATGCAATAGCACTTAGTCTGAACTTCAAATGAGTAGTAGATTTTTCCACTCCCACTGCATCGTGTGACAGCTATCAGCCAATCACAAATGCCTATACGTATATTCTGTGAATTCTTGCACATGCTCAGTAGGAGCTGGTGACTCAAAGTGTTCATATAAAAAGACTGTGCACGTTTAGATAATGGAAGTGAATTGGAAAGTTGTTTAAAATGGTGTGGTCTATCTGAATCATGAAAGTTACATTTTGACTTTAGTGTCTGTTTAATGCACAAAAAACACGTGCTTTTTTACCTTGAGCATCTCATTCTCATTTTGTATTACTGTACCTAGGTATCTATGTGTTAAACCCCTAGCAGTGTGGTTAAATACATAGGTAAAGCCTCACTTGAGAGCTGTAAGCATTGCTGCTACCAAACAGGAAACAGTGAGTGAGACAATTAGCAGTGAAAGTCTCAATACTATTCTTGTTTGAGCCCTGCAATGCTTTTACATAGTCCTATAGGGAGGTATTGAAAGAGGCAAACCGGCAAAATATGGAGAATTAAAAAATAATAATAATAAAAATGTAGCAGAAAATGACCACACGGCTAAAAATGCCATTTTCTACAGTCAGCTGTCACTTTGCTTTGTCGCAATAACTTCACAATTTTAGGATACAGTGTTGGTTATGCAAAACTGGAGAATGGATAATAAATGGATTAGCTATCTTTTTAAACCCTAAAAATTCTAATGTAGACTGTCCCTTTAACACAAGCATAAGTGTACATTACCCCTGACTCAAAAACAAAATCCTGTTTATTAAGGGACTAGAAATCCCCCAGTACCTGTGAGCCCAGCATGTAATAGGATAGAATGTGCACCAAGCTGCATTTATAACCAATGAGTTAAACTCCCAAAACCAGTTTACCTTATAAAAGTCTGCCCCTTACTAGACTGGCAAGGTGAAGATCCGAGAGGAAAAGTCCACTCTGTCTTTGCTAAATGCATGTCACTTAGATTCAGAAAAACATATGACAGAAGTATATTCCATCATGCCAATATATTCAAGAACTGGGCTCTAATTTAGTGGCAATAGAAAGAATGTCATGTATGAAACTATCTGTTGTCTGCACTCTTAGTGAATGTAGGTCTATCATAAAGAATCTGGAGATTTATGTAGGATGCGACCAACATTGCAAATTAAACATTTCCTTATAGATTATGGTTTGAGCAACATACAGTTTGTAATTGTGTCTGAAAAGCCATTTCACCATAAATCCCTGAAGAGTTAAAATACAGTTTGAAAAGTCAACATGAATGGTTCTCATATCACAAATGCATGAAAAGTCTTTTCACTCTGAAATCTCTTTGGGGGTCTGTCCATACCCATAGTAATAACCACAGTAACCTCTGAATCCCCCCATCAAAACATTTTAAATGTTATTAACAGTTCTGAATGGAACTGCAAATTTCTAACAGCATTTTAGCACAGACTACAAAACCAACACAGCACTGCATTGCTCAATTATAGCAAACCAATCTTTAAATAAACCTGTGTAAAAGACTTGTAATTGAGTTCAGCATTTTTCAATTGGGTCAGATGACCTTAAAAACCAATAGTGGTGAACATTACCTTAATTACACTTGTCACTAATGTCTTAAGATACATCTCCTATTTTCTGTCATTTATTATGTGTGTCCTGTTTTAAAATGCATAGCATTGTTGTTTTGTAATACAGGTGTTTTTTTTTTCTGTGCATTCATTAGGAATTGTTTCTGTGCAGTAGGAATTGACTTTCATATGCAACAAGAAGTCATTTGTCATCTGGCAATTATAGTGACCCCATACGAACAACATCTAGTCTGTATCATATTTGATGACCACTGCAGTACAACCTGGAAGCAAGAACACATTTCTAAATGTTTGCATCTTGGATCTTTACCAAACAAGTCAAATTACATGATTCAAGACTAATAGCATCATTTTTTTATTTTTTGCTAATGATCATTAACTTAGGCAAATCCTATCCAATGTCTGCAAGTGATTCACTCTTGAAGCACATCTATGATACACATTTGGCAATGTTCTGTTTTGTGTCTGCACAATCTCAAAGTAAATTTACCTGTTTACTCTAGAGAAGCCTCAAGTGTTTAGAAATCTTCTCTAGAATCAATGGGGTGCATTTTTTGAGGCACTGAATTAATGCATCAAGTTTTTTTGCCACTAATCCATAGAGCTTAAGAATGTCAGAAGCTATAATCATCTCAAATGTGTCAAGCAAACACTGAAGACTTAAAACAGTGTCCTCCGAGTGACACTGACAAACAGTGAACAGCCAACGAGCGGAGCCTAGACATGCTCTTGTCTATGTCACGTTGCCTTAGATACACTAAAATGTGGCTGTGTATATATTTTAGTAAGCATGCAGCATTGTTACAGATCATTTAGTAATCACTGTCTCCTTTAACTTATATGATAAAGGATGCAATTTTAAGACCACCAAAGTTTGTTCAGAAAATATTCAATCAACAATTCCTCACCTATGTCACTATGGTCTATCATAGACTCTTGCAAGTTTACAAGACACATGTATTGCAGGACAGCATTCTGCTATAAATCTAGTATCATACTGGCAAAGGGGTTTTGGGGACAAAAAGCAAAAAAAAAAAATATGTAAGAGCAGATCACAACACATAAGGTTACAAAATATTAAAATGCTAGATAGAAGCCCAATAAATGTCTTCATTCATTAGCAAAGAATTAAGCAAAGTGAGACTAGAATGTTTTGTGGACTTCTAATATGACTCAGATATAAAGAACATAGCTTCAGTGCTCATAAGAGAAAGCACAATATGGTGTTTTTATGTAACCCCAACTGTCATGTTATCCAGTACCCATACAACTGAGTATAACCTCTATTATATTTGTCTTATTCAGTGTTGCTATAAAACCCAAAATAAGACTTGATATGAACATGTATAACCCTGGGTCATTTTCCTCATCTTAAAGTAGCTGAAGGAGGTGTATTTGGTGTCATGTGTAAGTACAGGTAAGATAAAAGAAGTAGTAAAAAAGAAAGAAAACAAACCCACTTAAAGTCATATATATACTTACTGTGCTTCTGAGGAAGGCTTCCTAAATCCATAGTCTTGTAGAGACAGACAGGTACCTATAGAGCTGTGTGTAAATATGTAAATACTCCCTTCATTGTCTTCCGTCTTGCTGCGCTTCCCTCTGCCTTTCTCAGCAAGTGCAGTTGCTCGTGAGCAAGTGTGTCTGTTTCTATGGGAAGCTAGTTTGAATTTCATCCCATTGATTCACTCAGCCACTGAGGAATCATAGCTATTTCCCCCAACTCCTTCTCCTGTCAGAGCATTCGCTTGTGCCATTGAGTGCACATGACAGAGGATAGGGAGGAGGGGATATTTGCACCTTTTTTTTGCCAGGAGGTTGAAACCTTCACAGTTTGATTAATAGAATCCCTTACCAGTCACTTGCTGCTTGAAGAATATGGTATTTAAAGAAAGTGTGGATTCTACTGTAGTTACAGAATAATTTACACCAGCTCTTAAATCTCTCCTTTATTTTGATTTAGAAACATAAACACAGACGTAAATGATGCTCTAAGGGCTGTGGAGATTGAAGATGAAGGTATATTTGGAAACTAATGGGTTTTGTTTAGATAATGACTTTTAAGTATATGATGTCTGCTAAGTCAGTCTAAATGTAAAGGGAACACTTTTCTGAATTAAAGAAACAATAGACATTTTAATACATGGTGTGTATCAACAATTAAAGGGCTAATTAAGTGAAAACATTGCATGCTCTAATTTGTTAGAACCACACTGGTGCCAAAGAGCACTGTTAGTCCTAAGACAGCTGGGCACCCAATCAGCAGTGCTAGTGTCACAGCTGCCCTCTGAACCATCAGTTCTCTGTGGCTCCTGAGTGGAACTTTAATTATGTTTTTAAACCCATTGCAAGGGTTAAACATCTAGCATTGTAGGGTTGCCAGTGTTACAATTTATTAGATGATGTAATTTTTCCTCCACAATGCACTGCATTCCAAAATATCTGTATACAATAAAAATAATTTAAAAGCAGTTATTTGGTTAGCAACATTTTGAACAATTGTTCTGCTGTTTATTGATATCACCATTAAAGTGCCTCTAAATTGTGCACATCTCATCGTCACTGCAGTGGCCAATTAGTGACATAGAAATTCTTTCCTACAATGACAATCAACTGGCTATGTTCATTGACATTTTTTAAGCTGCCATGAGACCTCATTGTAAAAAGGGACATTAAACACTTGAGATGGTAATATAAAATGATAATATATACAGTATATATAGTTATAAAAACTCTGCAATATACTTTCATTATTTATTTTGTCCCCTTTTTCTGTAATTCCATTCTGAAATTGTGAGTTTTTTAGTTCCTGTTAGAAATAGAAGTGCAGAACACTGTTCTATTCCACACAGCCATTGGCTGCACACTCTAGTGACCTATTTATAACTGTCTCTAATTGGCCACAGCAGAGAGGTAACCTAAGTTACAACATGGCAGCTCCCATTGTTTTATAGACACTAAAACTTTACACTTATTTTGTCAATATTTAAAGAACTAATCAAACTTTCAAAAATATAGCTACATGTTATTATCAGACTAATCTTTTCTTTGAATGCTTCATTCTATCTAGCATTTATTTAGGGCTAGATTACAAGTGGAGAGCTAATTTAAAGTGCACCCGTAAACAGGCAAATTCACCCGTTTACGGACGCACGTTAAATAACCAGCCATTACAAGTGGCTGGTTAATTCTTCCGCAAGCTTGCGGTAGCAATTTGTGCAGGTTAAAAAATTAACCAGAGGTCAGACCTCTGGTTAATTTAAAAAATGTCCCCCAATTGCCTCCAAAATAAAGTGTGAGGTTCCTTTTTTTAAAATAAAAAATTGTAGCATTTTTCAAGATAACTGCACAAAGCAATTTTAAGGGGTTAAAGTGAGCAGATGTGTGGGGGGGGGGGGGGTTGTTAGAAAAAAACAGCACTGAAAAGTGCCATTACACTGAGGTCTATGGGGACTGTGTTAAAACTATAAATATGTATGTACATGCTTTTATACATATATATTTAAAGTGAGCAGATGTGGGGGGGGGGGGTTGTTAGAAAAAAACAGCACTGAAAAGTGCCATTACACTGAGGTCTATGGGGACTGTGTTAAAACTATAAATATGTATGTACATGCTTATATACATATATATTTATGTTAATATGTATATATACACATATAAACACACACATATATATATATATATATATTTAAACTTAGCTGCCCATTGCTGCGCGACTTACCCCTTTCGCTGCACTAGGTTCTCTGCCATGACTATCGACATGAGAACAAGGCTCCGATTGGAAAATATGTAAGTGAGCTTTCCATGCAATTCAAATGTGAGGTCACATTCACATTGCGCTCTACTTCAAATACCAGCGGACATTTGCGCATGCTGGTATTACAAGTGGAGCGCAAATATCGAGCTTGCGAATGTGCAATTTTTTGCGCTCACTCATAATCTTGCCCATTGTGTTTAATGTCCCTTTAAGGCCAGACTAGGTTCAAAATTAATTGATACTCCCTTCATTTAGCGTTCCAGTGGGCATTCCTGCCATTTACATTATTGTGTTAAGCACCTTAATACATAGTATCATGCACAGCAAAGAAAAACAGCTAGCGGTAAAATAATAATTACAACTGAAACACTTTGGAATGGAAACACTTTTAGCAAATGTGTGTAATTGCTAAATATTGAGATGTCTGTTTTGTTATGTTATAGTAATATTGATGAATAAAACAGAATTTGCCTTGGCTATCTCGCAGACTTAATTGAGGGGCTAACCATGGTTGTTTCTGGGTGCTCCCATGGCTTAGTTGTGATTGTATACTTAAACTGTGACTCAGTATATGAGATTTATAAAGACGCAATTACTGTGAATCTTGTGGGCTTGTCTTGCGGTCTTGTCTTGCCATGTCAAAGCTGATGAGGTTATCTTGTTTTTTGTTTATTTATTTTTCTTTGTGTCAAGTTTCTTTGGTTCATACATTAGACTGGACTGTTTTATGAAGGTTTTTGTTTTTTAAAATCTAAATATATATATATATATATATATATATATATATATATATATATATATATATATATATATATATATATATAATTTTGTGTATAGATGAAGAGTTCACATCCACACTGCTAACGTCTTTGATGCAGCATACCACCATTTCACACAGCAAAATCTATAGTTGAAAGCCCAGGTGGACGCTGACTCAATCAAAGCCACCCCATGCCCAACTGTGTTGCAAGTCCATGTGACTCTCCAGGAACCAATAGGAAGGTGCTCTAGTAATTGCAGCTGATTTGGATAACAATAAAGAAGTAAAAAACTGCACTTCTTCACATAAAAACGTATGCTTTATTTATCACATTAAAATCTTCATGGCAAGTTGCACATCTATGAGTAAGGCACAATAGCCGAAACGCGTCAGGGGTGCAGCTTGCCATGATGATTTTAATGTGATAAATAAAGCATAAGTTTTTATGTGAAGAAGTGCTGTTTTTTACTTCTTTATCTTTTTGGAACTGTGTCCCACTGACCACCATTTGCTTGTCTAGGAACGCACAAACCACACTCACTAATAATAAAATCACGCCCAGTCCGCACAGCCTTTACTCTCAGATCACACAAAAACCCACCCCACACTAACAAGACACCTCCCTATAGGTTATTAAAAATCTACCCGGAGCTTCTGGTCTCAGAAACAGATGAATTGAAGTTGGTGTAAATATTCTACTGTAAAAAGGTAGGACCAGTGTAAGTTTTTATTTTTTTATCTATTTATATATATATATATATATATATATATATATATATATATATATATATATATATATATATATATAAATAATTTATTACATATATTTTATTTCTCTGCAGGTGAAAGTAATGTCAGAGAGACTTTTCATCAACAGAAACCAAGTTTTTAGTATTTTTGGATTTCTGCTATCTCAAAACTTCAACACTATATCAGTGCTGGGATTCAGCAGGTTCTCACCAGTTCTTGCAAACCAGTTCCTAAAATTTCCCGGTGGTTAGGTGATGCCATCTTCCTTAAAGGGACAGTATACTGTAAATTTATTTTCCTCTTAATGTGTTTCCAACTTCTTGTTATACCAGTAGCAGAGTATATAATGTATTAGAAATTGCTCCTTTAAAGGACCAGTAAATACAGAAGATTTGCATAATCAACAAATGAATGATAAAAAGGCAATACAATAGCAC
Source organism: Bombina bombina (assembly GCF_027579735.1). Taxonomy (NCBI): domain Eukaryota; kingdom Metazoa; phylum Chordata; class Amphibia; order Anura; family Bombinatoridae; genus Bombina; species Bombina bombina. The sequence continues at coordinate 45,866,741 of NC_069506.1, forward strand.
TTTGTCTGAACTTCAAATGAGTAGTAGATTTTTTTCTGACGAATTTCAGTTATGTCTTTATCCACTTATCCTAAATCATGTGACAGCCACCAGCCAATAACAAATGTATATACTTATGTTCTTTGAATTCTTGCACATGCTCAGTAGGAGCTGGTGACTCAAACAGTGTAAATATAAAAAGACCACATTTTGTTAAAGGAAGGAAATTGGAAGGTTGTTTAAAATTGCTGCTCTATCTGAATCATGAAAGTTTAAATTTGACTTGAGTGTCCCCTTTAAGCTTATTTTGACCAATACATGCTACAGCCTTGTAATTTGATATAGACAACAATTTTTAAGGAGTTAAAGGGACATGAAACCCAATTTGTTTTCTTTCATGATTTAGAAAGAGCAAGCAATTTTAAACAACTTTCTAATTTACTTCTATTATACAATTGGCTTCATTCTCTTGATATCCTTTGCTGAAAAGCATATCTCGATAGGCTCAGTAGCTGCTGATTGGTGGCTTCACATAGATGCCTTGTGTGATTGACTCACCTTTGTGCATTGATATTTCTTCAACAAAGGATATCTAAAGAATGAAGCAAATTAGCTAATAGACGTAAATTGGAATGTTGTTTAAAATTGCATCCTCTATCTGAATCGCAAAATAATTTTTTTGGGTTTAATTTCCTTTTAAACCAGTGAGGCTGAAAGTGTAAATGTTCTAACATCACAGCACAATTTTACTAACTTTTTGTATTATACAAATTTAGAGAACCTGTTGTTAACATTTCTGAATCTCATCGCTGCACTATATCCCTGGCGGCAGCAATACAATAATTACCAGGTCTTGTAGAGTTGAAATAAAACTTACAAATGCAATTTAGTTGCAGCCAAACAGTTAAACAATATAGAAGTTGAAAGAAATAGTGTTATCTCATTGTTCACACTTGGGAAATGTGAAATGAATATTATTAAACTACAGTCCCACATTGTAAATGTCTATTTGTTTGTATTCCTCTGGTTAAAAAAATTAATATATATCCGTCTCCAGATTTATCAGAAAGAGAGCATTTTTATATCTGATTAATAAGCAAATAAATTGTTAAAATATAAAATTTAAACATAAAATATTTATATTTATACTGCCACTGCTATTAAAAAGGGAAAAACTTGCAAATGATTCTAGAAAATAGATCATTTGCAATTACATTTATTTAAGTATTTTCCAAATAAAAAACAACAAAGAAAACATATAAACATAAATTTGCATGGCAGATAAGAACCATAGGCCCAACAAGTCTTCCCAACTTTAGATCTCAGTAATGTGTCTAATCTTTCATTTTCTTCATATTACTTATCATTTGGTCCAACCGCCCCCAGGTGGAACAGGCACATTATCAGTAGAGTTTTGCATTTCACTAATAAATACTTAAAGGGACAATCTAGTTAAATTAAACTTTCCTGATTCAGATAGGGCACACAATTTTAAAGGATTTTCCAATTTACGTTCTCTATTCTTTATTGAAAGCTTAACCTAGGTATGCTCATATGCTAATGAATAAGACCTTGAACGCTGCTTCTTCTCTCAGTGTATTTTGACAGTTTTTACCGCTAGAGAGTTCATGTGTGCCATATAGATGACATTGTACTCACTTCCATGGAGTTATTTATGAGACAGCACTGATTGGATAAAATGCAAGTCTGTCAAAAGATCTGAGATAAGGGGACAGTCTGCAGAGGCTTAGATACAAGGTAATAACAGAGGTAAAAAGTGTATTAATATTACAGTGTTGATTATGTAAAACTGGCGAATGGGTAATAAGGGGATTATCTATCTTTATAAACAATAAACATTTTAAAGTAGACTGTCCCTTTAATAGTTGTATTAAAAAATACTTAATAGTACCTTTTTATGCCAGAATGTATTCTAGATTTAAAAACAGGACTGGGAGGTGGGGAGGCGTGGTAATTGTGGAAAGAGGGTGTGGTCAGTGTAATCATGGGTGTGGCACAGTAGCAGAGCTGGAGGCATGATGGTTTAATAATGTGTTTAGTCTGCCCAGGAATAAATTAGGGGCAGCCCGTGGACATCATTTGATGGTTTGATGCAATTTCAGGGATGATCTGCTAGTGTGGTGGAATCAGGACTTTTATGGGCAGTATATAGGTATTCTGAGTTTAGGTGGGAACGTGGCAGGAGAGACAAAAGGACAGCAATCCGGGGACCAGTTGTTGGCAAAAGCAGATATTTTTCTATGAACATAAACATGGCTATTTTTTTTATTTATTTATTTTCATTTATCTGCAGTAGGCAATAGTGAAACTAAAGGGACAGTCTACTTGATTTATTTTATTATTTAAAAAGGTAGATAACACCTTTACTATCCATTCCCCAGATTTGTACAAATGACATTGTTATATTAAAATACTTCAAAACCTCTAAATCTCTGTTTCTAAGCCTCTGCTGCCACCTCTTATCTCAGTGCATTTTATTATATTATTAAAAGCCAGACAGTGCTAGTTTATGTGTGCCATATAGATAACATTGTGCTCACTCCCATTGACTTATGCAGGAACCAGCACTAATTTTCTAAAATGCAAGATTGTAAATAGCACTGAGATAAGGGGGCATTCTGCAGGGTCTTAGATAAAGTAATCACAAAGGTAAAACGTATATAAATTTACAGTGCTGGATATGCAAAACTGGGGATTATCTTTTAAAACAAAAAAAATCAAGTAGACTGTCCATTTAAATAAAATCTGAATAAAATAATTTATTGAGACATTAGCTATTCCATTGCGTTAATTAAACAAAACAACTGCAAAATATTTTTTTTTCACGAATAATATTTGTGGAAGGGTTACAATTAAATGGACACTAAAGTCAAAATTATGATTCAGATAGAGCTTGCGATTTTAAATAACTTTCCAATTTACATATTTTATTGAATTTGCTTTGTTCATTTGGCATCCTTTGTTATGAAAAGCATATGCAGGTAGGCTCGGGTGCAGCGCTACTACTGAGAGCTAAGTATTTAAGGACACTACACCAATTAAGCATTTGAAAGGTTGCATCAGAGGCAATTTGTCTATCTCACCTTAGTTTCTAGTGGCAGAGTTTTGTTTCCATTTGAAGAAGTTAACATTTATATCCTATTTTTAACATTGATTTTTAATTTTTGGAGTAAGTTAATACAATTGTACAAAGTAGAAAAGATCTGGAGCGCAAAAAGAAAAGGGAACTGCAATAGTGTGAGATCCAACAACACTTTTAATTAGCACGCAATTAAAATCTACTCACAAAATTTCCAAATAAGTCAAGCACATAGCATCAAACATGAAGAGTATTCCGGTGCTTCTCTCACGGCTGTATCCTTGCAAGACTCGGCGTGTGACGTCACCACCCGATCTACTTGACTGCAAAGGGGTTAAATGCTGTCAAAGTTGTAGTGGTGTCACAGCTGGTGAACCAATCAGAAGAAGGCATACATGTGTATGGGCCAATCACTGGCAGTATTTTCACCTGGAGGAGACTGAAGTAGTTCCAGGAGGACGTTAACTATGTTCTTGTCCCCTTTAATTCCTTCTCCGTAAAACCTTCTCCGGGAAATCTAACCTGCAAATCCCTTCTCCCAATCACATGTCCCCTGCTGAGTTGTTTTGTTCTCTGGAGACAGGTGCAAATAGTCTCAGCAGTGAAGATAAAGCAGGTTAAATAACTTTATAATACAATTGTACAACTAGATATAAAATGTATATTCAGATATGTAAGAGTGAAGAGAGGTGTGTCAAAAAATATGTGTGCTGATTTTTTTGTTTATACATCTATGATTAAGCGCTATATTTAGAGCGAAACGCGTAAGATGGAACAGAGCCCATCCATTTGTGGTGGACTTTTAATGACGTCGAAATAAAGAATTGTCTTTATTAAATAACTCAGGGGTTCCGTACTGTCTCTCCTTGACCTCATATTCAGCAATATTTTGTCTTTTTTAACCCCTTTGACCTCATACTTACATTTTGCAGTGTCTATCAATAACCTGGGTCAGATTTTTTCCACTTAAGAGAAATAGGTAGCATTCACAAGCTACAGCGCTTGTGAATGCTGCCACTCAATCCAGCCTGTAAAGCAGGGTGCATAAACTTGTTGCGCTGTTTCTCTATGGGGCTGGCAGTACAACTTCTTATTGGCTGTAATGCTGTATTGCTTTCTGTGAATAAAACTGACTTGAGTCATAGATTGCAAATAGTGAAGCATGCACCCTTAAAGGGACAGCAAAGTTAAACTTTTATGGATCGGATAGAACAAATTTCCAATTTACTTCTGTTATCTAATTTACTTCATTCTCTCTGTATCCTTTGTTGAAAAGCATACCTAGATAGGCTCAGGAGCAGCAATGCACTTCTGGGAGCAAACTGCTGATTGGTAGCTGCACATATATGCCTCTTGTCATTGGTTCATCTGATGTGTTCAGGTAAAGCCCAGTAGTGCATTGGTGCTCCTTCAATAAAGAATACCAAGAACAGTAAACAAATTTGATAATAGAAGCAAATTGGAAAGCTGTTTAAAATTGTATGTTCTATCTGAATCATGAAAGGAAATAAATTAGATTCCATGTCCCATAAAATTTTAACGACCAAGGACGTGCATAGCACGTCCTCTGAGGTTTCAATCTCTAGAAGCGATCGTGATCGCTTCCAGCCGCTTTCAAGGTATTGCAGTGGTAGCTGCAGTGCGCGCAAGGGTGTTTGCGTGCGTGAGGGGGTGTGCACTTGCATGCTATTATGTGCATCCTGCACTTTATGTAAGAGAAGGAGGGAGGGAGAGGGAGGGGGGCCAATAAGAAATAAAGTATTTGGAAAGGGATCTGGAAGGGGGAGGGGGAGAGTATTGAGGGGGGCAGCTACACTACAGTAAAAAGGGGTATATTTATTAAAAAAGCCAGATTGTGACCAAACTGGGTACTGGAAGGCAGCTGCCAGTACCCAATATGGCAGCAAATAGGTAGAGGGGGAGGGTTAGAGAGCTATTTGGGGGGGGGGATCAGGGAGGTTGGGGGCTAAGGGGGGATCCAACACTGCATTATATGTATAAAAAAACTATATAGTGAAGGGTTATTTAGGGATATCAGTGTTCCAATGTAACTATCGCTAATTTTTTTTTTTTTTTAAATGGTTTGGAAATAGCAAAGTGCTACTTGTACTTATTGCCCTATAACTTGCAAAAAAAGCAAAGAACATGTAAACATTGTGTATTTCTAAACTCAGGACAAAATTTAGAAACTATTTAGCTTGAGTGTTTTTTGGTGGTTATAGATGTGTAACAGATTTTGGGGCTCAAAGTTTCGAAAAAGGGTGGTTTTTTTAATTTTTTCATCATATTTTATAAAAAAAATTATAGTAAATTATAAGATATGATGAAAATAATGGTATCTTTAGAAAGTCCATTTAGTGGTGAGAAAAACCAGTATATAATATGTGTGGGTCCAATAAATGAGTAAGAGGAAAATTACAGCTAAACACAAACACAGCAGAAATGTAAAAATAGCCCTGGTCCTTAAGAAAATTGAAAAATGGTCTGGTCACTAAGGGGTTAAGGGTGTACAATAAACAAAACAATGCTAATTATGAGGTTAAGGAGAGATGCACTACATTCCTTTTATATAATCTTTCCACTCCCTTATTTAAAAAATAGGCAGTTTAGTGTCTTTCATTAAATATTTTAATGGGATTTCATTTTCCATTAAATGTCCCTTTAAAAAATATCCATTTTAAAATGTACAACACGTGAAGTTTAAACAGTTGAATATATTAGAATGCTCTGTGCATCTCTGACAGACTGCCCTTTCTCTGTAACTGTTGGTGTATATATTATCATAGTAAAAATTACAAGAAAACTATAATATCATGGTTCTACGAGACATTTACTACAAAAATGAATACATTATACTGGTATTATTTGTCCCAGAAATATCTACTGATTTTAAAATTTATTACATAGCACTCAGTGATCAATTTCTCGAAGTCTTTGGGATATAACTTTCAAATCAGTTTTTATTCCGTTATATGGAACAAGAAAAAGCTGTTATCAAGGTCATGATCGGTCATTTGAGGTTGTTAATGTAATACCAGGCTACCTATATATTATTTTACATTGGACATCAGATTGACTGTATTATAGTGTTCCAGATAAAAGCTCTGACCTCAAATATTTTGATCAATACTGGAAATAATCTATTGCTTTTCAAGTTATGACTGGTATCTCAGTAAGATAAAGAGACATTGGAAAAATACAAAGTCCATAGCTATAGCTGGAAATAACTCAACACATTGATGTTTTTTCAATTTTTCTGAATTTCAAGTTAGACTACAAATCATAGAGAACAAAGGAAATAACAGTAAATGTAAGCCTGACAAATCAATAAGACAAGACCAGTCCTAGATTTGTGAAACATTAATGGAATATTAAAATGCTCTAATGCATTATTGCACAAATGCTTGCTTGAATATACATGTTTAACAACTTTAAAGGGATTAATTCCATAAACTAGACACGTTCCCAAGCCTGTCCGTAAAAGAACATAACCAGTGATTTGCAGCTATGTCAAATGCCGCTCCTGTTTGACTCACCAACCTTGACCTGCTCAAAAGAGTCAATGTATTGTGGTTCCTAAATTGATTTTAACTCTGTGTTTAATCTCTTTACAGGGATAAAATAATACCTTCCAACATTACTTTAGACACCAGAGATGGGAAATTGGTGGCTTAGTCACTGTGATCCAGTGATGACAAACTAAATTGGAGTCACATCAAATTGTGGTGGACTTGGGGTAGGGAGTGTATGAACCTGGGCATGTAGTTGAGCAGAGCTGGGCAGAGAATGGGTATATCAGGGGCATAGCTATGCAGTCCTTGGCAAACAGGGACTTTTATAAGATTCTGGGGAGCGGCAAATCCAGGAAAATGCCGTATATTTACTAGCTCTGGGTTAAACACATATTTACAATAGTTATCTAATAATAACAATCTATAAAGAATGAGGGCATATTGATATTGCTCTATAATGTACCTTTTATAAAGTTGCTTATACAACTGTAATCTGTAAAGCTTTCAATAACAGTGAATCAGGTATATTGGAAGGGAGTCATGCACCCACATTCTTTGATGTGGCATTCCCAAATCTCAAAGGTGCCAGCTACCCATAAATTGCCAAGGAAGTAACTTTTATACATGTCCATTTCTGTATGCAGAACAAGTAGAGGGGTTAAGGAGGGAGAAGGACAGTGGCAGGTTGAGTATTTAATTAATATATGGAAGACATGAATGTTATCCTATGGATGGAGTTGTGTTTGTTATGTGGGCAGAATCAATATGGGCACAGGGGTCTTGGGTGTTTTGTGGGTGATCTGGTGGCATTACTTGGTTGATAAGGGCATTGTTAGTGCAACCTGGTAAATTAGTGTGGCTCTTACACACCTGTAGAAGTGGCACTGAAGGAGTAATTCAAAAATGAAATCAAGGTAGGAATAGCTAGAAGACTAAGTACCAATTGCACCCCTGATATTTAGCTTTGTAGTCAACCTTTTGCACCAACTGAATGGTCTAGAACCCCTACATAGGGCATTTTACAATTTTGCTAAGTTTAGGATAGCTTTTCTATTTCCATTATTTATATCCCTGTTATAAATAATCATAATTAAATCCTATCATCATCATTTGACTGTACTTCTCTGTTTTTTATAAGCTAAGTTTTTTGTCTGTTCAGCATGTGCTTCTACTCTGCAAAACTGTATTGGTTTCCTCTTACTGTTACAGATATGCCTAATACTTTACATATCAAAACCCTTCAAATATTTCCAATGTTCTTATGCTGCCGTAAAAAGAGTTTGCCTTTTAAAGAGTAATTTAACTATTCTCCCATGTATGAGATAGCCTTTCTAAAATCGAAAACTTTTTTTTTAGTGTGGATAAATTTAATGAAAACTTTGTCTACAAAAACATAAATAAAACAACTATTGGTTACAAGTGCACATAAATTAAGCCAAATGTATGAATAGATGTTATTTAAATTGTATAACCCTTTTTCTACAGAACAAAGCAAAAATAAATTCATGGATCTTGTTCAATACGCTATTAGAATGGGGTTAATTTATGTAAGTTTTAATTAAAGATGGTATTTATAAGTAATTATCTCTGCTAAGATTGCCTTGGTGTAAAGTAGAAATGTAATTCTCATTCAAGTGTGCCTTATTATCTAAAAGGTTGGGACTTTCTGTTATTGATTATGTTCCCTTCATACACCAGTAACAAGAATTTAATGGGGCATAAAGAATGAATTTAAAATGCATTTCAGGGCCATCTAAATTGAATTAGACGTAGTATCTTTTACTTAAAATGCCCATATTAAAAGTGATTGTTTTATCAGTTATAGGATTTATCGTAAGTGCAATCTATAGAAACATAGAAACATAGATATTGACGGCAGATAAGAGCCATAGGCCCAGCAAGTCTGCCCAACCTTACCTAACAGTATAAACTTATCAATCTATTGCCAATATAGTGGTAAGCCACGTGCATGTTCACTCACCACTACTAAATGGTCTAAATATCAGCAGTGGCATTTCATAAATTATGGCTGATCATAAAAAAGAGCAGTTTTAAAGAGGCTAAAACGTTGGACTAAGGAGAAGTTTGGAAATTGCCCCTTTGCTGACACTGTCCCTTCCTGCCTAGCCATGCCCCCAAATTATATAGGCTCATCATGAGCTACCATAGCCAAACCTCTGTATTGCCCAGCCCTGCCCACAGAACATGCTGACTAAGTCAAACTGCTCTAACTCTAACTCTGCCCACAGGCTTCCCTGACTCAATTCCCAGCTCCCTACACAGAGCTCTTTAAGTAAATGTTTGCCATCTTAACATTTATTTTCTGATCACGCCACTGCTTTTCATCATCTTTATAATATTTTAAAGAGCGTCACAACTTTTTGGACCTGGATAGCAGAAAATTATATTTCCTCTCTCACCCTACCTCTAATGTTGGACTAAGGGGAAGCTTGGAAATTGCCCTTTCCTGACACTGTCCCTTCCTGCCTAGCCCCCCCTCCCCCCCTCGAAATGATATAGGCACATCCTGGCCATGGAATGCCTGGCCCTGCCCACAGAACATGCTGACTTTAACTCCAACTGCCCAGACTCCAACTCTGCCCACAGGCTTCCCCTGACCCAGTTCCCAGCTCACTGGTCCCAACACAGAGGTCTTCAAGTAAATGTTTGCCACCTTAACATTTGTTTTCTGGACACTCCACTGCTTTTTACCATCTTTATAATATTTTAAAGAGCATCACATCTTCTTTGACCTGGATGACAGTGCACCCTAACTCTACTCATTAACCCAAACATATCATTCCCCTCCCAAATTATAAACACTGTATGCAGCAGTGCTCTGATTTTCTTTTTCTTCATTTTCTTCTTTTTTATATCCATCAAGCAAACATCAAATTTAAAGGGAGTTTAAATATAAAGCCATTAAAGTTGCAAAAACTGATGGCAGCTTCCCTGTAAATCGTTTGAACAAATAAACTAACAAAGCTTGCTATGCTTGTTATGTTATTTGTTTGAAAGAGTAAGGGGAATATGAGCAATGCCTTCTGGGATGTCTAATTATTTTTATCTACATAGACCAAATATTGGTGTCCAAAGAGAATTTTCAGTAAAGACAGCAGAGCAGATGATTTCAAAAGTGGATTAAACTGAACATATATTTTCTCTTAGTAGAAAAGACAATAGAAATCATAGAGCTTCATTAAAACTGGTGGGGAAGGCGAATGCAAATTACTTGTATTTCTAGAGGTCTAATGTGTTATTAGAACTAGCAAATAATAAAGACAAATATTAAACATTTATATAAATCATTTTTAGTGAATAGTTCTTCAGCTACATATACCATGTTCTTATTTTGGCTACATGATGAAGAATGACATACATGATCTCCTACACATATACTACTTGAAAAGCAAAAAATAAAATAAAATTAAAAACAAGTAAGAATAGCTATGAGATCAAAATACTTTCAAACTGCTCCCTAGTTTAGAGGGATTCCAGTAATTTAAGTTTGGGGGACAAGTGCTTACCCTGGCTGACTCAGGGATGTAGGTAGTAGAGTTGTTGGTGTTCTGCAGGGGAAGTCCTTGCAGATGGGCAGAGTTATGGAAGTTTTGTGGATGAAGTTGGTTATCAGGGGTATAACTAAGCAGTTTAGAATGTGGCTAGGTAGGAAGAGACAGCAGCAAGGAGGGAATATGTTCTCCTTCTTTAGCCTAGTACGAGTACAACTGTATAGATTGGGGTGTTCCCCCCCCCCCCTTAGAACCACAACTGCTTCAGACACATACTTTACAAATTTGAAAGTGTTGAAACTGGAAATGAAAGGTGGGTATCTGGTGTCAGGGTCGTCAATGGGTGTGGTTGGTGGGTTAGGGAGGTCCATGACAAGTGGTGTGCTAACAGTTAAGTGATATTGGGTTTATTGGGGCTGTTTGCTAGCATTGGAAGAAGCACTCGTACTACAAGTTGAAATTAAGTGTGAATGTGCAATTGCAATCTTAAAGGGACACTGAACCCAAATTTTTTCTTTCGTGATTCAGATAGAGCATGACAGTTTAAGCAACTTTCTAATTTACTCCTATTATCAAATTTTCTTTATTTTCTTCGTATCTTTATTTGAAATGATATAATGTAAGTTTAGATGCCGGCCCATTTTTGGTGAACAACCTAGGTTGTCCTTGCTGATTGGTGGATAAATTCATCCACCAATCAAAAACTGCTGTCCAGAGTTCTGAACCAAGAAAAAAGTTTAGATGCCTTTTTTTCAAATAAAGATATCAAGGGAATGAAGAAACATTGATAATAGGAGTACATTAGAAAGTTGCTTAAAATTGCATGCTCTATTTGAATCACAAAAGAAAAAAATTTGGGTTCAGTGTCCCTTTAACAAGTAGAAATACATGGACGATAAGTGCAATCACATTTACAGTTTACATACATATTGTATCATTATACTATACAATACATATACATTAAACAATGTAAATACATATATCATATACCCACAATCCCCCAGCTCCTATAGGTGCATTATTGATATGTTTAATTCACTATTGTATTGTACGAACGGGGGTTGAGTTTCTGTTGACACATGTAAATTGTATTGTCATACAGTACTGTGTAATTCACATTACACCTTTGATGTAGGTGACAATGCTGCTTTGAATATATTGTATCAGAGTAGCTTCACCACTCACTGAAATATATGGTAAGAGGCTTCTTGCTGATGCTGCCTTTAAACAGTACAATATTGTGTTTTCGAGTTTCCATATTTCACCATATTGCGAATGCTTTTTCGCTTTTGTAATACTCCTATTTCATAACATTACGATCGCGCAATCATCTTTAGCTTATAATATTGTGATCACACTGTAGCAAACATGTTCTATATTAATATATATCTATAGATATAGATGTATATTAATATAGAACACAGTGCGATCACAATATTAAAAGTAAAGCATGATTACACAATCGCAATGTTACGAAATAGAAATATTACAAAAGTGAAAATGCAATCACAATATGGTGAAATGTGGAAATACAAAATTGCTATAGCAACATTGTGAAATATGAATATTGCTAACGCGAATGCGCTTTCTCAATATAATATAAATATGAATAATGAGAATGGGCAATCGCAATCTTAAAATAAATAAAAATACACTCATAAGGACACAATAGAAGATTAGTACAATCACGCTTACAGTTTATACACATATTGTAAAATTATACTGTGCAATCCCCCAGCTCTTATAGTGTTAATAGGAAGTGTTGGGGGTTTTTTTGCCTTTATTAACAAAGTCGAATGCAGACATGACGAATATATAGGCATTCTGTGGCAGTTTACTGGGTGTTCCATGGCAGTAACCTGTATTTTAATGTGGAAACATCGCCGTGGGTTTCTAATATTCTAAGCACTGTCCTCCATCTTAGCTATACCTTTTCAGCTATATCAGTCTCGCCTGCTTTTTAGAGGCGATATTTCCCAGTGTGACAAATCTAGTGATGTACAGTGAATTTACAAATGCATAATTTGAAGTGTTATTACATAGAAAACATTTTTTATTTTCGTAAACAGAGTGTATTTTGTGTAAACTTGCTTTAAAGACAGCCCCTCCCCCCACACCGCCGCCTACATTACAGCTCAGTGGTAAAATCTGGTGACTTTTACTGAAGTTGAGATCATATCCTATGGGAGACACATCATCACTTGTCGGCACAACATGGTTCCACTTTTTTAGACTATATCGACAGATTGACGCACTTTGAGCCTGGCGAACCCAAACAGCCAATTTTTCATCAGTCTGTAGAATATCAGACCCAGTAAGAGAAGACACAGCCAAGGCAAAGTGGAAAGGAGAATAAATAAGGTAGGTAAAGTTAGAGGGATTTTGAATTTATAAAATAATATATTAACTTAAAAGGTTAAGTATGTGATTTTTCTAAACTTGTATTTTAATGGAACCAGTTTTGTGCCCCATTTAATACAATATAACTACATAATTAACAAGTACATAATACAATAGCACTTACTAGGAATTTTAAATGAGCAGTAGATTTTTTTTTTTAAATTTTAAAATGTACATCAATTTGCTGACCCCCCGTATCATGTGGCAGCCATCAGCCAATCACAGACTCATATACGTATATACTGTGAACTTTGAACATGCTCAGTATTAATTGGAACCTTAAGAAAATGTGCCTATAAAACAATTTCATAATGGAAGTAATCTGTAAAATCTCTTAAATCTACATGCTCTATCTGAATCATGTACATTTAATTCTGACTTAAGTGTTCCTTTAAAATGAACAAACCATCTATAAAATATGTGTCAGTGAAAGGAATGCCAACGTGTTTTCTTTACTGATAACCATAGTTAGAAAATGTAAAGGGCATACAGTTTGACAACTGATTGAATATTTTGACATTAAACTGACACACTTATTTCCCAACATGATAATGAGCTATAATTCTGAAGTTTACTAAAGTCGTCAGCATTAGAGATGTTTGCCCTTTTCCAAATTAATGTAACAAAGAGTGATAACATAAAGAGGTAAATGATGAAGAATGAGGTTTACATATCCTTAAACAAAAGTATAATTAGTTTAGAATTTTACTTTGTCTCTTCTTTCTAAATTTTATGCTCATTTAGAATGTTCCCTCTGCCTGTATTTTACTGATCTTACTATCTATTGATCAACCAGTCTATAATTCTATCTATCTATCTATCTGTCTATCTATCTATCTGTCTGTCTGTCTGCCTGTCTGTCTCTCTCTGTCTATCTATCTATCTATCTATCTATCTATCTATCTGTGTGTCTGTCTGCCTGTCTGTCTCTCTCTCTCTCTCTCTCTCTCTCTCTCTATCTATCTATCTATCTATCTATCTGTGTGTATGTCTGTCTGTCTGCCTGTCTATCTATCATCTATCTAGTAGCTCTCTCTCTTCCTCTGTCTGTCTAGCTGTCTATCTATCTCAGATTGTCTGTCTATATATATATATATATATATATATATATATATATATATACTCAATGGTTGTATGATCAATGATATGTGCATATTATAAAAAGTGAAGAGAATTGCATTGTATTATGAGGCACTACATGTCGTATTTTACCTCTTGGGTTCTAAAAATTAGTATTGCATTCCCTTTTAACAACAACACATTTAGTTATAACAATTATTTTAAAATGTTTTATTCTTTTTTATTTGTATGTGTAGGATGTGTTACCATCTACCAATAGGGCTTTGGGTGAGGTCCCTTTCTACCATCAGCCAATTACAGATCTGTTCTTATGAATGAGTAATGTATTTCCGTTTTCAATTGCAATTTAAAAAGTTTTAACTTTAGCCCTTTCAAGCAATAAATGTTTTAACATCTTTAAATAAAGTATAACATTTTATTTTAGGTAAATCTCCATTAAAAAAATTAAAAAATAAACATATATTGGGCTCAAAGATAGACACACACACTCTGTAAAATAGAAACACTTATTGATATTGAGAAGCACTAGACAGAGACTTGAAACATCCAATCTATAAATAGGTAGGATCATTATCATGATCTATTTCTGCATACAATAATGGTGACCTCTTAGGTTGACTGGGTCATAGCTGTGGATAAAAATATGTGTGACTGCGGTGTTGCACTCGTTCGTATTTTTCATGAGCTAAG